>NC_138316.1:36547500-36785000 GCF_965601325.2 Salmo salar
CAACGAAGGTAGAAGTTCATTGCCCCTCACTCCTCCGCTGGCAAGAGTCGATTATGCAGGTCATCCAGAAAATAAATGAGCCTCTCTGTATTGTAGGGGCCAATGAGTGGTTTGTGTAACAGCAAACCATCATTGGACAGTGCTGCACACATTGTGATATTGCTCCTCTCTGGCCTGGGACATCCACGGTTGCTCTCTGTCCAATCACATTTCTTCCCCTGCGGTGTGTTTTTGACAGGTTGAATCCAGCTTCATCCACAAAGATGAATGTATGTGCAGTTTGCCTGACTTCCATCTCCATTACTCTCTAAAATACAGTAAATCCACAGTTTTACAGTACTTTACATTATGCATAGCTGTGTATGTACCCTGTTTGGTAACGAGACTAAAAACAGGACACTTGAGTAGGCTTTCAGCTAAAATTGCAATCAGCTGTGTTTGGAATGATTCAATATTATGCTGAGATTTTCTGTGTTTCAATCTGCAGAAAATTTGCCATCATTCTGTTTTGAATGTGTTTTTAACCGTTTTGGAAACAGTGTGTTAGGATTTGAAAAACAAGTGCTGAAAATATATAGTTTTGCAGGTGGTGGAGTATGAATGAGAAAATAGTTCATGAATTTCAGAGAATGTGTGTGAAAGCAATGAAAAATGATTCACAGTTTGGTCCACCTACACTTCTGTTTCGCTGACTGTGTGAAGAGTTTTGTCAATGTGACTTCAGTTTTGACCAATGCATCTTAGCAATTGAAAAAGACTAAGTTAAGCCGCCTACATATTTCTGTACTGAATGAAATATCACTACCTCTTTTAAAACCATGTTGATCTTTATTTCCCAAACACAATTCAACACAGGCACAATCGCTTGTCTTTTAATCATTTTAAGCATCTTTTAACACAGGCTTAACACCTAACAAACACTGTACCCTTTAACACAGGCTTAACACCTAACAAACACTGTACCCTTTTAACATAGGCCAGGCCCTGTTGTTACCTCATATCCCAGCGATAATGCTTTGCATTACTTTGCATTACACCTAGGAAGAAAACACGTACATTTGCTTAACTTGCCATTGGCTCAACTTACCCGAAGGCAAACATTTTAAATTTATTAGCCCACACAGATACAAGGATGCACTTTCATGCTAGGTTTAGGACCTCATATTGAAGCTTATAGAGAGGCCAACTGATGTATAGAACAATCTTTAAATTATCTACTTTAGTTTAGATACAAGCATCATAAAAATCTTATTTTTTGGACATAACTTGTTTACCGCTTTGTCCATGTTGTTTCTTCCTTCACAGACTCCATGAAATTATGACCCTCTTCCTAAATGTTTGGTCAAATTCTATATTTTGTGTATGGTTTCCTAGAAACAAGAGTGGCTCAACTTACCCCTTTGGCTCAACTTACCCCAGCCTGCCCTACCCACTGAAATCCCTGGGCAGAACATTGAGTCCTGATCATTGAGATATATGGCCTTATGCATTAAAGAGGCTAGTCAGGATCTAACACTACATGAGTTGTTTTATTCCTTCCTTCCCCCTGAGCCTGGTTCCTCTCTAGGTTTCTTCCTTCTAGGGAGTTTTTCCCAGCCAAAATGTTTTGACTTTTCCTTCTGCTTTGCTTGCTCTGTAGAGGTTTAGGTCAGGTAACTGTAAAGCACTTTGTGACATGTACTGATGTAAAAAGGAATATATATAATCAATGTTATTTAATTGATTGATTGTTCTCTCCCAGCTGGGTAGCATCCGTGTGGTCTAAGTGTTCCACTTCCTGTGGGCGGGGCTGGAGACAGCGGCAGGTGTCCTGTGGGCAGGTGGAGTCGGGGGGAGCGGTGAGGACGCTAGCGCCATCTGTCTGTGGGAGGAACACGCGGCCTGCAGACAGACAGGAGTGTACCTGCGACAACTGTCCAGCCTGGGTTACCAGCCCCTGGGGAAAGGTACAGACGCAGTCACAAACACACCCACACCCGCCCCCATACTCGCACACACACCCGCACAAACACACACAGACACTCATGGATAGACGCACACGAACAGACGCACCCACACCCGCACACACAGACCACACAGACACACACAGACACCACACAGACACACACAGACACCATACAGACACAGACACCACACACACACAGACGACACACACACACACACACACACACACACACACACACACACACACACACACACACACACACACACACACACACACACACACACACACACACACACACACACACACACACACACACAACACATACACACAGACACCACACAGACACACACAGACACCACAGACACACAGACACACACAGACATCATACACCACACACACACAGACACCACACACACACAGACGACACAGACACCACACAGACACCACACAGACACACACAGACACCACACACAGACACACACACAGACACCACACAACTATACTGCTCAAAAAAATAAAGGGAACACTTAAACAACACAATGTAACTCCAAGTCAATCACACTTCTGTGAAATCAAACTGTCCACTTAGGAAGCAACACTGATTGACAATAAATTTCACATGCTGTTGTGCAAATGGAATAGACAACAGGTGGAAATTATAGGCAATTAGCAAGACACCCCCAATAAAGGAGTGGTTCTGCAGGTGGGGACCACAGACCACTTCTCAGTTCCTATGCTTCCTGGCTGATGTTTTGGTCACTTTTGAATGCTGGCGGTGCTTTCACTCTAGTGGTAGCATGAGACGGAGTCTACAACCCACACAAGTGGCTCAGGTAGTGCAGCTCATCCAGGATGGCACATCAATGCGAGCTGTGGCAAGAAGGTTTGCTGTGTCTGTCAGCGTAGTGTCCAGAGCATGGAGGCGCTACCAGGAGACAGGCCAGTACATCAGGAGACGTGGAGGAGGCCGTAGGAGGGCAACAACCCAGCAGCAGGACCGCTACCTCCACCTTTGTGCAAGGAGGAGCAGGAGGAGCACTGCCAGAGCCCTGCAAAATGACCTCCAGCAGGCCACAAATGTGCATGTGTCTGCTCAAATGGTCAGAAACAGACTCCATGAGGGTGGTATGAGGGCCCGACGTCCACAGGTGCTTACAGCCCAACACCGTGCAGGACGTTTGGCATTTGCCAGAGAACACCAAGATTGGCAAATTCGCCACTGGCACCCTGTGCTCTTCACAGATGAAAGCAGGTTCACACTGAGCACATGTGACAGACGTGACAGAGTCTGGAGACGCCGTGGAGAACGTTCTGCTGCCTGCAACATCCTCCAGCATGAACGGTTTGGCGGCGGGTCAGTCATGGTGTGGGGTGGCATTTCTTTGGGGGGCCGCACAGCCCTCCATGTGCTTGCCAGAGGTAGCCTGACTGCCATTAGGTACCGAGTTGAGATCCTCAGACCCCTTGTGAGACCATATGCTGGTGCGGTTGGCCCTGGGTTCCTCCTAATGCAAGACAATGCTAGACCTCATGTGGCTGGAGTGTGTCAGCAGTTCCTGCAAGAGGAAGGTATTGATGCTATGGACTGGCCCGCCCGTTCCCCAGACCTGAATCCAATTGAGCACATCTGGGACATCATGTCTCGCTCCATCCACCAACGCCACGTTGCACCACAGACTGTCCAGGAGTTGGCGGATGCTTTAGTCCAGGTCTGGGAGGAGATCCCACAGGAGACCATCCGCCACCTCATCAGGAGCATGCCCAGGCCTTGTAGGGAGTTCATACAGGCACGTGGAGGCCACACACACTACTGAGCCTCATTTTGACTTGTTTTAAGGACATTACATCAAAGTTGGATCAGCCTCTACTTTGGTTTTCCACTTTAATTTTGAGTGTGACTCCAAATCCAGACCTCCATGGGTTGATAAATTGGATTTCCATTGATTATTTTTGTGTGATTTTGTTGTCAGCACATTCAACTATGTAAAGAAAAAAGTATTTAATAAGATTATTTCATTCATTCAGGATGTGTTATTTTAGGATGTGTTATTTTAGTGTTCCCTTTATTTTTTGGAGCAGTATATTTGTCACAACATTACCTTTGTTATCATTGACATACATGCATGATGTTTGCATACTGTGTAATTGATGTTCTGGGATGAAGTTTCCTCTATATGCAGACCTAGTATCAGCTTCTCCTTCCCCAACTTTAACCTTTAGTGGGGGGATATGCTAAACTGACCCAAAATCCCTGTCTAGGGCCAATTGGCTTCTACTTCAACCAACGCATTACTACAAAGAAGTCCTGAATAAAGTTGCAGGCTGTGAAACGTTCCTTGTTTCGTATTGTGAAAACATGTTAATTGCCCACAGTGCTCGGGGAAATGTTTGGGTCCCACCCTTACAGTCCAGAAGAGGTCGGTGATATGTAGACATTTCAACGGCACCACACACCCTGACTGTGACCCCAGAGAAAGGTAAACACACACCACAGGAGGTTGGTGGCACCTTAATTGGGGAGGACGGGCTCGTGGTAATGTATGGAGCGGAATCAGTGGAATGGTTTCCATTCCATTTGTGCCGTTCCGGCCATTATTATGAGCCATTCTCCCCTCAGCAGCCTCCTGTGACACACATACACACACACACACACACACACACACACACACACACACACACACACACACACACACACACACACACACACACACACACACACATACACACACACACATGCACACACACGCACACACACACACACGCACACACAAACACATGCACACACATATACACACACACACACAGTCTAATTTCCTCCTGTCTCGTTTAGCTGAATCTGGTCATGAATAGCGTGGTTGTTGAACAAGTTGAGGAGACTAAAATACTTGGTGTTACCTTAGATTGTAAACTGTCATGGTCAAAACATATTGATTGTAATGGTTGTAAGATGGGGTTGAGGTCTGTCCGTGATAAAGATATTTTTTGACACCACACTCCACAAAGCAAGTCCTGCAGGCTCTAGTTTTGTCTTATCTTGATTATTGTCCAGACATATGGTCGAGTGCTGCAAAGAAGGACCTAGTTTAGCTGCAGCTGGCCCAGAACAGAGCGGCATTTTTTGCTCTTCAATAATATGCATGACAGTCTCTCTCAGCTAAGAGTTGAGGAATAACTGACTGCATCGCTTCTTGTTTTTATAAGAAACAGGAATTTGTTGGACATTCCTAATTGTTTGGATAGTCAACTTACACACAGCACTGACACACACACTTACCCCACCAGACATGTCACCAGAGGTCTTTTCACAGTCCCCAGGTCCAGAATGAATTCAAGGAAACATACAGTATTATACAGAGCCATGAGTGCATGGAACTCCCATCCTATATAGTACAAGTGAACAGCAAACCTGGTTTAAAAAAAACGAATAAATCAACACCTCACGGCACAATGCCTCTCCCCATGTGACCTACTTATTGTGTGTATGTACTAACATGTATGTGGAAATGAACAAAAACACACACACACGTATGTATTGTAAAGTCTTTTGTCTGTAATGTATTTTTTGTTATATGTCAGATTCCAGTAAGACTCGCTGTCTCCATTGGTTCCGGCTAAATGGGATCCTAATAAAATCAAATCCTTCCCTCTATCTCTCTTTGTCTCCCTCAGGCCCGTCTCAGTGCGTAACTGTTCGTCGGAGCTATGTGACGTGCACTGGCGCGTGGGGCCGTGGCGAGCGTGCACGGCAGCCTGTGGCAGCGGGTTTCAGTCTCGCAGGGTGGACTGTGCCCACCGCAGGAGTGGCAGAACCCTGGCAGACCAACACTGCACCTGGCACAGACGCCCAGCCACCTGGCAGCACTGCAACGCCACCACCTGTGGAAGTGAGTGTGTAGTGTTTTTACCATGTTACCATGTTACTCTCACTGCCTTTCCTCTGACTTCTGAAGCTGTGGAATATGTCATTGGAGTGGCTTGGCATATTTTTGTCAAAAAAAACACCTATTACAAAAACGGTGACTTCGCACAAGTAAAATCGCACAAACCCTCTTTTTAAACTGTTAAACTGCTTTTTAACAGTCCAGACCCAAATCTATATGGACATTTACACTGATGTTGAATTTTAGCCCGAATTTGACGTAATGCCAGACTCTTTGCTTTCTGCTACTTTTTAATGGAAATATGGCAAGCATTCTATTCCCTATATAGTGCACTACTTTTTACCAGAGTCCTATAAGAGCCCTGGTTAAAGTAGTGCCCTATAAAGGAAATAGGGTGCCATTTGGGACATAACCATGTTCTTCTGTGGGGAGAATGAATGTTATTTTATGCCAAAATGTAGAGTTTCAGCATTTAACACTTTCTATGTTGTCTCTGTGTGTCTGTGTCTCTGTGTAGGTGAATGTAAAGACACCACCCACTACTGTGCCGTGGTGAAGAGGTTAAAGCTTTGCCCCATCGACATGTACAAGCAGAGGTGTTGTGAGTCCTGTTTACAGGAGGATGGCTCCACCTAGTGCTCTAGGAGGAAGTTGCCCCTAGATGCTGGTCTTGGGTTAGTTTTGCATTTCCTCCACTAGTGGTTAAGGCTGGGAATGGGGAGGAGAAGCTGATCTTAGATCTGTACCTAGAGGAAACTTCACCCCTGAGCTTTGAGACACCGTGTGGACAACATAACTCTTGGAATCATGGATGGAGGGATAGATGGATGGATGGATGGATGGAAGGAAGGAGAGATGGATTGAGGGAGGGATGCATGGAAGGAGGGATGGATTGAGGGAGGGATGGACGGAAGGAGGGATGGATTGAGGGAGGGAGGGATGGATGGATGGATAGAGGAATAGATTGAGGGAGGGATGGATGGATGGATGGAGGGATAGATTGAGGGAGGGACGAAGGCTTGGATTGAGGGAGGGATGGATGGAGGGATAGATTGAGGGAGGGATGGATGGAGGGATAGATTGAGGGAGGGATGGATGGATAGATTAAGGGAGGGATGGATGGATGGATGGATGGATGGATGGATGGATGGATGGAGGGATGGAGGGAGGGAGGGAGAGATAGATTGAGGAAGGGATGGATGGAGGGATAGATTGAGGGAGGGATGGACAGAGGGATAGATTGAGGGATAGATGGATGGATGGATGGATGGATGGATGGATGGATGGATGGATGGATGGATGGATGGATGGATGGAGGGAGGGATGGAGGGATGGAGGGATAGATTGAGGGAGGGATGGATGGAGGCTTGGATGGATGGAAGGAAGGAGAGATGGATTGAGGGAGGGATGCATGGAAGGAGGGATGGATTGAGGGAGGGATGGATGGACGGAAGGAGGGATGGAATGAGGGAGGGAGGGATGGATGGATGGATAGAGGAATAGATTGAGGGAGGGATGGATGGATGGATGGAGGGATAGATTGAGGGAGGGATGGATGGAGGCTTGGATTGAGGGAGGGATGGATGGAGGGATAGATTGAGGGAGGGATGGATGGAGGGATAGATTGAGGGAGGGATGGATGGATAGATTAAGGGAGGGATGGATGGATGGATGGATGGATGGATGGATGGATGGATGGATGGATGGATGGATGGATGGATGGAGGGATGGAGGGAGGGAGGGAGAGATAGATTGAGGAAGGGATGGATGGAGGGATAGATTGAGGGAGGGATGGACAGAGGGATAGATTGAGGGATAGATGGATGGATGGATGGATGGATGGATGGATGGATGGATGGAGGGAGGGATGGAGGGATAGATTGAGGGAGGGATGGATGGAGGCTTGGATGGATGGATGGATGGATGGATGGATGGATGGATGGAGGGATAGATTGAGGGAGGGAGGGAGGGATGGATGGAGGCTTAGATTGAGGGAGGGATGGATGTCGGGAGGGATGGATGGATGAATGGATTGAGGGAGGGAGGGATGGATGAATGGATTGAGGGAGGGATGGATGGATGGAGGGATAGATTGAGGGAGGGATGGATGGAGGCTTGGATTGAGGGAGGGATGGATGGAGGGATAGATTGAGGGATGGATGGCGGGATAGATTGAGGGAGGGATGGAGGCTTGGATGATGGAGAGAGATTGAGGGAGGGATGGATGGATGGATGGATGGATGGATGGAGGGATAGATTGAGGGAGGGATGAAGGCTTGGATTGAGGGAGGGATAGATGGAGGGATAGATTGAGGGATGGATGGATGGATGGATGGATGGAGGGATAGATTGAGGGAGGGATGGAGGCTTGGATTGAGGGAGGGAGGGAGGGACCATGTAACATGGTAGACTGGTCATAGCCTGAGACTGTTTGGAGTTCAAGTCTGCTTTAAAGACACTACCCCCACAACATTGAGGAAATCTTTCTCACTTCTTCGTCACAACCTAAATGGATATTCCTCCCAATAATGATGCCCCAATGACTTGATTAGACTGAGAAAGAGACACGGGGGGTGTTTGCCGGAGACCCTTTGGTGAAGACAAGCGTGCACAGATATGGAGTGAAGGAATTTTTCAGGTGGCCCAACCAATGTAATTTGATGCAAGCCTCAAATCTGGACCTATGGCCTTAGAAATGTAACACTTTACCAATACTAGCTATTATCCCAATGACACATGTAACAAGTGAGCGCAAAGGTGTGTGTAAAGTGTGTGTGCTGTTAACCCATTCCTAAAGGAGAGAGCAGTCTTTAAATGGCCTTGTCATTGTTTTCCACGGTAATGTGCACTGAATGGAAGAACAGAAAGAAAGAATGCTCTAGCAACAAAACACCAATAGAAGCAGTGGTTTATGGGTATCCTGTGTTTATTGTTTTTAATTTATAACAAATGAATGTATGATTATACTGTTCATGGTGGTGGAAAAAGTATCGAATTGTCATACTTGCGTAAAAGTAAAGATCCTTAATAGAAAATGACTCAAGTAAAAGTGAAAGTCACCCAGTAAAATACTACTTTAGTAAAAGTCTAAAAGTATTTGGTTTTAAATATACTTAGGTATCAAAAATAAAAGTATAAATCATTTCAAGTTCCTTTTATTAAGCAAACCAGATGACACCATTTTTTTTATTTTTTATTTAAAACACACTCAGACATAATTTACAAACTAAGCATTTGTGTTTAGTGAGTCCGCCAAATCAGAGACAGTAGGGATGACCAGGGATGTTGTCTTGATAAGTGCGTGAATTGTTAACATTTTCCTGTCTCGCTAATAAGCATTCAAAATGTAACAAGTACTTTTAGGTGTCAAGGAAAATGTATGGAGTAAAAAGTACATTGTTTTCTTTAGGAATGTTGTGAGGTACATGTAAAGTACAGATACACAGAGTATTTTTAAGTATTTTTACTTAAGTACTTTACACCACTGACTGTACATGTACATACAGTATACAGTAGGAACTGGTCTGGATGTGTGATGCAGAATCCTATAAGACCATTCACATGCGTGAAGGCAAAGGGATGTCAGATTGTAGTGGAACGTCATTGACATAAGAAAACAACAATCTGAACCAAATCATTTGCATTAGAACCTACTAGTCAGACAGTAGGAGGAAAAGCGGTTTCAAAATTATTTATTGGATTTTGCATATTTGCCATAACAGTTAACATTCAATGTGTACATACATTTTAAACATATTCATCAGAGTACAGTGCATACAGTAGTATGTATTTTGTGAGATAATAATTGTCCACAGAAATGATCACTGTTTGGAATAAATAGGCCCTGCAGTGACTGAGAGAGGTATGGGTTGTGTTCCCAATGGCACCCAATCGTATTCCCTACATCAGGGGTCGGAAACAGGTGGACGCCGGGCCAAAATCTATTCCCATTAATAACAAGAGAGACATATGTGATCGTATCTCAATGTAATCAAGGTATGAACTTATTATTTTCCAATTCAATCTATTTTTCTGCTTGCTTGTGGTCCATTTGCATTGTACACATTTCTATAATGATGTTCCGGGCCCCGCCCACCACCACTGCCCTACATACTGCAGTACTGGTCAAAAGTAGTGCACTATGTAGGGAATACAGTGCCATTTAGAATGGGCCCCGAGAGAAAACATGACTGTCATATTTCTCTGTTTGAAAAATGGGGTCTGTTCCTTTTTACTATTGTTTTGGTTATCCAACCAATGTGCTGCATTGTAAAATGTCTTGTAAATACTGTGTTTTTAAGTGCAATATTGTACATTGAGAGTATGTAGATTTTCTGTGGGACTTTATTTTCTTACCTTATGTAGTTGTCTTAACTCCTGTTTAAAAGACTGGATATAAACCGTACAGTACATTAATAAACACTTGCTGTTGTTGGGTCACAGGTATGTTTAATACCTTTCCCTTCTGGTTTTATTCTCATGCATTTACCTGCAATCACCAATGATTTGTAGAGACATGTCATGTGTTTTGCAGATACATTATCAAGTGCCACTCACTCAAACAAATGCATACTGACAATAATCAATGCTACTGATATTTACGACAACATATCGATAACGTTACCATAACATTGGGTGTTGACATGGATACCGTTTGTAGAATCCTAACTGGATTGAAGGAACATCATGAAGATGTTTATGGAACAAAACATTTAAGTGCTCTAGAAAGACAACATACTAAGATAATAAAGACAGTTTGATCACCTGACATTTTGTTTGGTAATACTCATTATAACACACAGAGGGAGACATGTTCCTAGATTAAAAGCATTGAGCAAAAATTACCATAAGACTCGATCTGTCAGTGTGATTTTATATGAAACTTTTTTCCAACAATGTGCATTATAAAGAGGCCACTATTCTTCTATAGCTTTTTCTAAACTCTAGTTTAAAAATCGCCCCCTTCAAATTAAATCACACTGCAAGATTATAATGAAGTTTTCGGTATGTCTTTTGCACTTTGAACAATTATTTTGGACTATGAAAATTTCCCCTGAAAGTTCTGCATTATGTTTGTGAATTTCAATAAATGTGTGACTGTGGTGACTTTATGCAGCATTTGGCACATGGATACACAAGGATAATTAATTGATTAAGAAATGAAGTGCTTGTTTTAATTACTAATGATTTGCAAATTTGTAAAACAAAGATTAGCAACTATTCAATCGAAACCATCAACCAGAATACAGGGAAGTTTATTTTATAATGGCCTGTTTGTGACTTGTTCATAATTGTTGGTTCCATTTTGATTATCACATCATTGATACTTACTATCAATTACTATACAGGTAGTAGGAAAATAAAATGAAAAACATAACAGACCAAACAAAAGTAGTTTTGCCTTCACACGCTCTTTTTAAGATTAAAAGCATTGGTCACCAAATATCATGGTCATACGTTATGACACCACAGCAACCGCCATGCCGGCGGCCATCTTGTTCATGTCCTTAGATGGCAACTTCCTGTAGAACCTATGTCCCCTGTCGTCGCTGTCCTCAAACACGAAGCCCGGCGGGGAGTCGTAGCTAGCTGGACAAACGCTAATCCTATAACACAAAATCATACCATTACCTGAATGATATACGATAAAATACCACAAAATGATCTATACAATACCTTTATTGTTCGCTCGTGGAAAATAATCTTGCTGCAAGTTCAGCACATCATAATCATCCACAAATTCACAACACTAGCACTTATTAAGCTTGAGGTTATAAAAGTGATTTAGTTTTACATCAGTCATTCATTTCATTCAGGTAGTAAAACAGCTTCACTTTTGTTTGATGTCCCTCCTGGGATGTAACGGCTGATTCCAGGGGACTCCAGACTAAATGCTTGTGGGTTAACTTTGTGTGTGTGTCAAATCAAAATCAAATGTTATTCGTCACGTACACAGTTTACAGCAGGTATAAACAGTGCAGCGAAATGCTCAGCGTGTGTGTGCGCATCTCTGCTGGGTAACTGTGTGTGTGTGTGTGTGTGTGTGTGTGTGTGTGTGTGTGTGTGTGTGTGTTACCTCTTGGGGGTGAACTCTGTGCTGTACATGGTGCCGCCCTCCAATGGGGCATCAGCCCTCATGGGGGCGTGAGCTGGCTTGAAGCTCACATTGGGCTGCAGTTCGTGGGGTGTAAAATGGGCCTGGATAATAGAATACAATCAAATAGAATAGAATTTCTAATAATGGCTTATAAGAATGTGGCCTATAGCCAGAGAGACAGGGGCTCTGCTACACTCTTAGAAAAAAAGGTGCTATTTAGAACCTAAAATGGTTATTCGGCTCCGCCCATAGGATAACCCTTTGAAGAACCCATTTTGGTTCCAGATAGAACCCTTTCCACAGAGGATTCTAAATGGAACCCAAAAGGTTTCTACCGGGAACCAAAAAAAGGGTACTCCTACGGGGACTGCCGAAGAACACTCTTGAAACACTTTTTTCTAAGAGTGTATATGTGTAGATACTTGAGCAGTGTCTCAAAGAACACCCTAAACCCACCCATATCTGGCCAAAACTAGTGCACTTCATGGAGGCGGTACTGAGAACTGGCCGGTGATTTCAGATGGTAGGTACTATAGTATCTCCTATTGTTGTGTCCGTCCACAGGGCACTTAGCCCCTAAAACAGCTCCATAGGTGCTACAATGTAGCTGATCCTGTGCTCCTCCCAAAAGTATTTTTCTATAGGCAGGGTGTGATTTGAGAATTGCCCTGGCATGCCAATGGAAACAAGAGTCTTGAATTGCCTTGAAGGTGGTGAGGTGGTCCATCCGTCCGGTGGCTCTCTGCATCTCCTCAGGCTTCTTGATCATGGCCTGTCTCTTGACCTCCCAAGGCTGGTAGTCGTCCCTCATGGTGGTGCAGACCTGGAGGTAGTGGGGTGGGAACGTTCATTTTGATGCTACGATAAACGTACCCCAAAAAATCCCAACTGACCCGGTTACAGGACAAAATGAGAACGCACCGTTTTGAATGTAATAAAACATGTATATTCAATCATATAATCTCCCAAGAATTTAACAGCATACACTTTAGTGAACAATATAACTAGAATATTACATCAGAACATCGACATCAGTAAGACACGATATCAGTATGGCAATACATATAAGTACAACAACATAACCGTTAAACGATATATCAGCCCAGCAATATATTAATAGGTGCAGTGCATTCGGAAAGTATTCAGACCCCGTCACTTAAAAAAAAAAAAAAAAAATACGTTACAGCCTTATTCTAAAATGGATTAAATACATGTTTTTCCTCATCAATCTACACACAATACCCCATAATGGCAAAGGAAAAACAAGTAAAAAAACCAACTAAAATACCACATTTACATAAGTATTCACACACTTTACTCAGTACTTTGTTGAATTTACAGTCTTGTGTATGACGATACAAGCTCGGCACACGTGTATTTGGGGTGGCAGGTAGCCTAGTGGTTAGAGTGTTAAGCCAGTAAGGTTGCTGGATCGAATCCCTGAGCTGACAAGGTAAAAATCTGTCGTTCTGCCCCTGAACAAGGCAGTTAACCCACTGTTCCCCGGTAGGCTGTCATTGTAAAAAATAATTTTTTCTTAACTGACTTGCCTAGTTTAAATAAAGGTTAAATAAATAAATAAAATAAACTGGGGAGTTTCTCCCATTCTTCTCTGCAGATCCTCTCAAGCTCTGTCAGGTTGGATGGGGAGTGTCGCTGCAAAGACATTCAGAGAATTGTCACGAAGCCACTCCTTCAATGTCTTGGCTGTGTACTTAGGGTCATTGTCCTGTTGGAAGGTGAACCGTCGCTCCAGTCGGAGGTCCTGAGTGCTCTGGAACAGGTTTTCATCAAGGATCTCTCTGTACTTTGCTCCGTTCATCTTTCCCTCAATCCTGTCTAGTCTCCCAGTCCCTGCCGCTGAATAACATCCCCACAGCATGATGCTGCAACCACCATGCTTGGGATGGTGCCAGGTTTCCTCCAGACTTGATGCTTGGCATTCAGGCCAAAGAGTTAAATCTTGGTTTCATCAGCAGAGAATCTGTCCACTCTACCATAAAAGCCTAATTGGTAGAGTTCTGCAGAGATGGTTGTCCTTCTGGAAGGTTCTCCCATCTCCACAGAGGAACTCTGGAGCTCTGTCAGAATGACCATCTATACAGGTAGTAGCAAAATCAAATCAAAAACATAACACCTCCCTGACAAAGCCCCTTCTGACCCGATTTCTCAGTTTGGCTGGGCGACCAGATCTAGGAAGAGTCCTAGTGGTTCCAAACTTCTTCCATTTAAGAATGATGGAGACCACTGTGTTCTTGGTGACCTTCAATGCTGCAAAAAATGTTTGGTACCCTTCCTCAGATCTGTGCCTCGACACAATCCTGTCTCGCAGTTCTACCGACAATTCCTTCGACCTCATGGCTTGGTTTTTGCTCTGACATGCACTGTCAACTGTGGGTTCTTATATAGACAGATATGTGCCTTTCCAATCATGTCCAATCAATTGAATTTACCACAGGTGTACTCCAATCAAGTTGTAGGAACATCTCAAGGATGATCAATGGAAACAGGATGCACCTGAGCTCAATTTTGAATCTCATAGCAAAAAGTATTTTTACTTGTATACATTTATTTTTACTTGTTTTTATAAATTAGCAAAAATGTCTAAATACCTGTTTTCACTTTGTCATTATGAGGTATCATGTGTAGATTCATGAGGATTTGTTTTTATTTAATCCATTTTAGAATAAGGCTGTAATATAACAAAAAGTGGAAAAAGTCAAAGGGTCTGAATACTTTCCGAATGCACTGTAAATATTCAGACCATTTGCTTGGAGACTTGGAATTGAGCTCAGGTGGATCCTCAGATCACTCTGACAGAATGACATTTCACCAATCAGGCCTTTATGGTAGATTTGCCAGACGGACGCCACTCCTCAGTAAAAGGCAGCCCACTTGGAGTTTGCCAAAAGGCACCTAAAGGACTCTGACCATGAGAAACAAGATTCTCTGGTCTGATGAAACCAAGATTGGATGCTTTGGCCTGAATGCCAAGCGTCACATCTGGTGGAAACCTGGCACCATCCCTATGGTGAAGCATGGGGGTGGCAACATCATGCTGTAGGGATGTTTTTCAGTGGCAGGCCCTGGAAGACTAGTCAGGATCGAGGGCAAGATGAACGGAGCAAAGTACAGAGATCCTTGATGAAAACCTGCTCCAGAGCGCTCAGGACCTCAGACTGGGATGAAGGTTCACCTTCCAACAGGACAACGACCCTAAGAACATAGCCAAGACAATGCAGGAGTGGCTTCGGGACAAGTCTCTGAATGTCCTTGAGTGGCCCAGCCAGTCTGGATTTGAACCTGATCGAACCTGACATTTGCCAAAGTTTCTTTGATTCGTTGTTATGGGGTATTGTGTGGAGATTGAGGGAAAAAAAACATTTAATCCACTTTAGAATAAGGCTGTAACGTAACAAAATGTGGAAAAAGTCAACAGGTCTGAATACTTTCCGAAATGCCTGTATCGTCTCATCCATACCTGGAAGGGAGCTGATGACTTGGTGGGCCGATTGAAGGGCTTGGCAGAGATGAAGGGCTGGATGTTGTGTTGGACGTAGTCTGCACCAGACGTGGTGCTCATATCCATGTGCTCTGTGGGGCTGACGTACTGCAGGCTCTTGTGCAGCTGAGGCAGGGACACGGGCCACTGCTGGAAATGCTCCTTAAACTCTGTGCTGCTCTGAAAGGGAACGTCAGACGTCACCTAGGAACAGAGTAGAGTGGAATAGAGGTTTATTGTTCACCCTCAGATGGACATTTGACTTTGGTTTCACCTCAGTAACATACATCAACTCACCAGATAATCACATTCAAAATAAAAACACATGGGACATTCAAACAAAACTACACGTCTATCTTGAATCTGCACTTCAATATAGAGATTTTTTTTAAAACATTTTAGTCATTTAGCAGACGCTCTTATCCAGAGCAACTTAACTCTAATTGCTCTTGTAAGTGCCTTGCTCAAGGGCACATCAACAGATTTCCCCTAGTCAGCTCGGTTACTGGCCCAACCTCTTAACCGCTAGGCTACCACCCAGAGATATTTCATCAGCCACTGTCTACTAATGATCAAATATCAGTTGACGTTGTCACTGGCCAGAAAAGGTAAGTGGAGTTAGTGAGATATTAATCTGGGTTAACCCAGAACTAAAATCATGTGTAATTTGATCAGATGCTCAATTACATAGTCTGTGACTAGTGAGATGTCATTAAACACAGCGTTACCTTTCCAGGGTTAGGCTTATAGCTCTGGGGCAGCTGTCCTTGCAGGCCCTGATAGTCTCTTCGGTTGGTGGTGAGGTCTTGAAGGGGCTGGCTACTGGGTTTATAGGGCTCTGGAACCGTCACCCAGCGTGCCTCCAGAGGGTGGGACACATAGCACTGCTGGTTACTGGTCACCCCATCGAAGGGGGTATCGGACATTTTGGGGATACTGGAGGGTTTGAAGCTCTGTCTGGGGGCAAGGCCTCGGGGGAGGAAGTCGTCCTGGAAGGTGGTGTGGCCGTCGAACTTGGCGTCTGGCGGGTGGTAGGTCAGGTCGGGTTTCTTCAGCTCCCGCTTGCACATCTCCCACTGTCGGAAATCCTCTTGAAACATTAAAAGAGTTGAAACATTAAAAGATTTGTATGTGTTAGTTTTGGTAATAACCATCGTTTATTTATAGAGCGCATTTGTTATTGTTATGATGTAATTTTGATATATAAAATATTCCATAGAAATTGCAACGTATTAACTTTAAATGCCAATATTTCTTATATAATACTAAAATAAGGATCACTGTGTGGTACCCCTTGTAGAAATGTGTCATGTGTAATATGTCATCAAACAACGCAGAATAGCTCACCTTTGTAAGTAGGCACTGTATCCATTTTGTGCCCTGTTGCGTATACCCTCTCACTGGGTCTGGAAGGGGCGAAGGGTTGGACCTCATAAAGGCTGTAGTCCTGTTTGTAGGTGGTCCCCAGATCTATGTCTCCAGGTTTGGGTTTGTACTCCGCCTGCTGTTTCCCCGGTCGTCGAGTCACCACGTAGGGAATAAAGTCAGTCCTAGGGAGAGCGAGAGAGTAACCAGTCTTTTTCATTCATTTGGGATTGAGACCTCTGTGGATAACTCCTAATGAATATAGTTAGTGATATCTACATAAGAGGTTGACTGTGGAATATGGAATCGGCTCGACTTTTAGAGACCACTTAAAAAGGTACATTTTCCATAATCCCCTCAAAACCGCATGGCTTGCATGAGGGGTGTGTGTGTGTGTGTGTGTGTGTGTGTGTGTGTGTGTGTGTGTGTGTGTGTGTGTGTGTGTGTGCGTGTGTGCGCGCCTCAAAGGGCTTTGCATTAAATGAGAGTGGTTGAATAGCAGAAGATTGACACAGTCTCAAATAGCACCCTATTCCCTTACTTTTGGTTGTACACTACTTTTGTCCCCTGCCCTATGTGGCATTCTTGGCCAAAAGTAGTGTACTTGAAAGGGATTGGTGTTTCATTAGGGTGTGATCCATGACTAAGGTGTTTACTTGAATGTAGTAGTTCCATCCATTCTCCCCCGGTCACCGTGGTTAACAGGCTTGGGTTTCAGGCCCTGGGGCGGGTTGTATCCTCCATAGGCGGGGTACTTCTCTGTGTACTCTGTCAGGACACATGTCATATTGGGCTTTCCATACAGAGCTGTGGGTCGGTGGGGGCAGCGATGGCGTCTAGACAGAGGGCAAAGTTCCAAACTTTATTTTACTGAAAGTGCTCTATCTTGAAAACTTGACAGCTGTGCTGACGTGCATTAACAGTGGACATGAACACTATACCAATAGAGTGTAGTATTAATTTACAATGCAATTATGGTGACTGGCAGTGAGTTAGGCTAGTTACGTGGCATGCCAACCTACACAGAGCATCCTCTGAATGAAATAACAGACTAGTCATCTTAATCTTTAATTAAGTGCAGAATGGAAACCAGCAGGCTGGGTGTGAGCAATTATCTACCTGGTTATCCAATGCAATGAATGTGTACTGACTGAGCTTGGTGTGAATTCTTTAAAAGAATGCCAGACTTGTATTTAATCTTAGATTAACAGACATTTAACTCAATATGATGTATCAGCCATGCATTTCTATTGCATCTATGGTGACTTAACAGGCATAGTAGCATAATTAATTCACATGGTCAGACTCAGATTTTTTTTTTATTGTATTCACTGACCTATTTGAAAGGCTTATCAAAGCATTGTGCAACAATCACATGATAATAAACCAAACAAGATAATACCTTACATTGGAGTATTGTGCTAACATAGTATACTTAGGTGGGGGTAAAATGAAGAATAGAAGAAAAAAAACTGAACTTGAATAAACGGACAACTTTAATCAATAGGATACCAATGTCAGAAATAACGGGCTACATTTTCACAATGATTGCTGTGGATTTAACATAGGCTGATATCGTTTCAGGGCAATAAGAAATGCACTAGTGTCTATATAACCAAGGGCGTTGTCTTCACTCAGGACAGGGAGTGTCTGTGTGCAAGTGATAATAGAGACATAGCTAGCTACACAGCATTGTGAGTTATGATAGGCCTACAGATCTAAATAAAACCAGACAAGTCTCCTTGTATTGGTGAAATGACAAATGTAGCTGGACTACGCAAAAAAGCAAATCGCAGCTATGTTCGCACCTATCTAGGATACTTTTAATTCAGTCGGTCATTAGTGCAACAATGTTTTTCTGGGCAAGAAATGTTTTTCCATGACTAGCCATTGGACAACTTGACAAAATTGTCTATTTATTTTGCCACTGAATAGTCATATTATTGTGACAGTCAATTTACAATGCCATATGTTCTAATAATACGTTCTAATACGTTCTAATAATTTCAGCATTGTAGTTTCTAGCTAAAGGAATGCCAAATGGATTGGATAGAGTTTTTACAACAGTGATTCATAATGAATGTCAGTCAATAATATAAATACAGCATTTGCCATTTTAATGTCAACTCCATGCACTACTTGGCATAGGCGTGTCAATTCACTGGTTAGTCAAGCCTAAATTAACGCACGAAAATAATTTCTTCAAACACAAACTTGTAGAAACACTGGTAATCTCATGAATGTCAACATACCTTTTTACTACACTAAATCAATACATCCTCCTTACCCACAGCTGCAGATCTCACATATGCACAGCCGTTTCATGTCTTTGAAGGGGGGGATAGCGTGTTCCGTGGCTCTTTCCCCTGCAATCCCACAAACACCGCCCGACAGCTCCGTTATTTTATACCTCAGTGACAGCTCGAGCTAAAGTGTGCAGTTTTGTTTCTATGGAAGCAGCACGTTACTCTAGCAACCGCTGAGCTTCCTAGTAACGACGTAACGTACCACGTCATTTAAACAGCGGCGTCAACATTTTACGTATTGTTCCGGGCAAACAACGTGAGTGAGTTGTGTCCACGTTTGTGTTTTATGAGACTTTTGTCGCATAATATTGAGATTTCTTATATGATATGAGAATTTATTTTAGGTTATGAATCATATATATATATATATAGTAATATACTACTTTGTATAGAACGCTAACATTGTTGTCCACATTTCTTTTAGCTGAGTGCAGCATATTGTAAAATACTATAAGTTGCAGCTACATATCACGCACCTTTTGTATTGCTGTCATTCAGAATGGTGTGTTGTCTTACTAACTAACTTTGCTGTGTTGAGTGCACTGGCGCTGATCAGTATTTATAGCAGTAGCTAACTAGCTAGGTAATAGTGACATTACTAGATGATATCTCCTAAAGTTTGTTTCCTCGCCTGATGTATTAGCTAGTCCAAAGCAGTCAAACATGGGACACACCAGTTTGGATAAGATCAAAGCACTACAGAAGAATCCTGCCAACGTCAGGAACCTGTGCATTCTGGCACACGTGGACCATGGTAGGTTCCATTGACTTGATTATTGAGAATGTTGCACGGGATAATACTGTACAGGGCCATGATGACAGTTGTTTGCATGCATGACCATTTGTATTGACACTCCATTCATATCCACCACTATCTCTTTTGCAGGCAAAACAACTCTGGCAGATAGCTTGGTGGCGAGCAATGGCATTATATCAAGTCGCTTAACCGGAAAGGTTAGTATGACTTGATCTCAATCATCTGTAGTGGTATTATCCTTGTCATACTACTGTAGCCAGACTTTGTTATTTGGCCCTTTTACTAATCTAGTTGTGTGTCCCTGATCTACACATTGATCTGTGATATGGTCATGTATACATCTGTGTTCTGATGTTTATGAATTAGCTGAGGTACCTGGACAGCCGGGAGGATGAGCAGATCCGAGGGATCACCATGAAGTCCAGCGCTATCTCACTGCACTATGCTGCTGGTAAGACACCACAGTAGGAACATGTTGAGACCTGTTGTGAGGCGGACCGCTTGTTTCCGTCTAAATGACCCTTGCGTGTGTGTGTGTGTGTGTGTGTGTGTGTGTGTGTGTGTGTGTGTGTGTGTGTGTGTGTTTCAGGGGAGAAGGACTACCTGATAAACTTGATTGACTCTCCGGGCCATGTGGACTTTTCGTCTGAGGTGTCCACCGCCGTCAGACTATGTGACGGGGCCATTGTCATCGTAGATGCTGTGGAGGGAGTTTGTCCACAGGTAAGGCAATTACAGTCAATGTCTGGGTCCCAAATGGCACCCTATTTCATTTCTAGGGACCTGGTCAAAAGTAGTGCACTATTTAGTGAATAGAATGGGATTTTGGACACATGCGTACTTAGGTTATAGCCTTGGGGCTCCCGAGTGGTGCAGTGGTCTAAGGCACTGCATTTGTGCTAGAGGCGTCACTACAGACCCTGGTTCGATTCCAGGCTGTATCACAACCAGCTGTGATTAGGAGTCCCATAGGGCGGTACACAATTGGCCCAGTGTCGTCCGGGGTAGGCCATCATTGTAAATAAGAATTTGTTCTTAACTGACTTGCCTAGTTAAATAAAGGTTCAATAAATAACTACCTGTTCTCCACTGGTTCTGCATTAAACAGTGTTTCATGGAAATGGGGCACCAAGCTCACCCACACTTTATCATTGATTGAGTTACTTTTTGCATTTTTAAGCAAATTTCCTTAAATTCTACACATTTCTCAATAGAGCTGAAATATATTTTCTGCAGTTTTAAAGCTAATTTCCAGCAATTCTACTCATTTTGCCTTAGAGCTGAGAGAAATGTGGCAGTTTTAAAGCTAATTTCCTGCAAGTTTATGCGTTTTGCGGTGTTTTTCAAGACTGCCTAATTCATTGTTTTGGGAATTTTCTCCCTTACTGTCTAGCTTTTATTTTCTCAAAGATTATATTATTTGAAAAAAAATCTCTACATACTTTATATCTGGCTTTAGATGTTTCAGTTTACACAAGGTGTTTTTCATCCCGAAAATTACTAATCATTTTTTTTTATATATAAAACATTTTTTATTCGCTGTTTGGACTTAGGCGACCCGACAAAGGCATAGGTGGCCTGTGCAAGGATTTCAATTGCAAAAAACCCTGTCATTGTTTTGGAATGTAATATATTTGTCGCTCTACTTTCTCAACTTCATGGCATTTTCATTTTGTCTTTGTTGACGTGAGACTTGGCCATTTACTCAGAGTATCAGTTTGTGTGTGTGTCCGCCCATCCGTCCGTAGACCCAAGCAGTGCTGCGTCAGGCGTGGCTGGAGAACATCAGGCCTGTGCTGGTTATCAACAAGATTGACCGGCTCATCATGGAGCTGAAGCTCACCTCTCAGGAAGCCTACACACACCTGCAGAAGATTCTAGAACAGGTGAGTCCCTGACCTCTAAAGACAAGTGTCATTAGTCAAAAAACACAAGACAGAAACAGTATACCTGCCATATAAGTAGTACACAATTAATTGCTCCTGAGTGTAAGTTGAATTGAACTGAATGTACTGTTTTTGGTTAAGGAATCGGTTATAACAGAGACATGTTCTGGAACGTATATGATTCTTAATACAGAAGTGGACTATATTCTAACAGTCCCTTTTCCCTCCTCACAGGTGAATGCAGTGACAGGCTCTTTGTTTACCTCCAAAGTGCTGGAGGACCGCGCGGTGAAAGAGGAGCGGGCGGAGGAAGATAAGGAGGAGGGGGACATCGAGCCTGCTGAGTGTCCCGGGTCAGAACAGGTGTACGACTGGAGCGCCGGGCTAGAGGATTCAGATGACTCCCAGCTCTACTTCTCTCCAGACCAGGGGAATGTGGTCTTCGCCAGTGCCATAGACGGATGGGGCTTCAGGTGGGTCCTGGGTTATATGCATTAGTGCACACCGTAGCAAAACGTTTTGCAACTGAAAACAAAAACCAGCGTTTCTTATTGGACATGTTCAGGAGGTAGTCTCTCCCTTTTTGGGCATGTTTGCTCCTGTTTGGTTCCTAGTGAATATGACCCTGGTCCTCTTAAGGTCTTGGGAGTCTGTAGACTTGGGTCTGTTCAGAAGGGCATTATTTTGAATATATATATTTTTTAAATCACATTTACATAAGTGTTCAGACCCTTTACTCAGTACTTTGTTGAAGCACCTTTGGCAACTGGGCCACTCAAGGACATTCGGAGACTTGTCCCGAAGCCACTCCTGCGTTGTCTTAGCTGTGTGCTTAGGGTCGTTGTCCTGTTGGAAGTTGAACCTTCGCCCCAGTCTGAGGTCCTGAGCGCTCTGGAGCAGGTTTTCATCAATGATCTCTCTGTACTTTGCTCCATTCATCTTTCCCTTAATCCTGACATCCCCACAGCATGATGCTGCCACCCCCATGCTTCACCATAGGGATGGTGCCAGGTTTCCTCCAGATGTGACGCTTGGCATTCAAGCCAAAGAGTTCATTCTTGGTTACATCAGATCAGAGAATCTTGTTTCTTATGGTCAGAGTCATTTAGGTGTCTTTTGGCGAACTCCAAGCGGCTGTCATGAGCCTCTTACTGAGGAGTGGCTTCCGTCTGGCCACTCCACCATAAAGGCCTGATTGATGGAGTGCTGCAGAGATGGTTGTCCTTCTGGAAGGTTCTCCCATCTCCATGAACTCTAGCTATGTCAGAGTGACCATTGGGTTCTTGGTCACTTACCTGACTAAGGCCCTTCTCCCCCAATTACTCAGTTTGACTGTGCGGCCAGCTCTAGGAAGAGTCTTGGTGGTTCC
Source organism: Salmo salar (assembly GCF_965601325.2). Taxonomy (NCBI): domain Eukaryota; kingdom Metazoa; phylum Chordata; class Actinopteri; order Salmoniformes; family Salmonidae; genus Salmo; species Salmo salar. The sequence continues at coordinate 36,570,609 of NC_138316.1, forward strand.
AAACTTCTTCCATTTAAGAATGATGGAGACTACTGTGTTCTTGGGGACCTTCAATGCTTGGGGACCTTCCCCAGATCTGTGCCTTGACACAATCCTGTCTCGGAGCTCTACAGACAATTCCTTCAGCCACATGGTTTGGTTTTTGCTCTGACAAGCACTGTCAACTGTGAAACCTTATATAGACAGGTGTGTGCCTTTCCAAATCATGTCCAATCAATTGAATTTACCACAGGTGGACTCCAATCAAGTTGTAGAAACATCTCAGGAATGATCATTGGAAACAGGATGCATCTGAGCTTAATTTTGAGTCTCATAGTTAAGGGTCTGAATACTTATATAAATAAGGTATTTTGGTTGTACATTTTTTTTTTACATTTGCACAAATTTCTAAAAACCTCTTGTCACTGACATTATGGGGTATTGTGTGTAGCTTAATGAGAATTGTCTTTTTTTTAAAATGAATTTTAGAATAAGGCTGTAACGTAACAAAATGTGGGGGAAAAACCAATGTGTCTGAAACTTTCAGAACGCGCTGTATGTGGGGCCATCAATACATGTCTGGGGAGTTGGTCAGGTATTTGGTTATTGATGAAATATCCACTAGGTGGGGCTTTTGCCTTAGCTTTCAGAGAAGGAACAGAGGGTAGAATTCTGCATGACTAACTGATGTAGAATTCTAAATAACCAGCTGAGTAGGAAGAGAACTTTAGCTCTTGTTCACATAACAGTCAAAACATCTCAAACCCAATGTAATGGTATTTCATCCTAGCCAGCCTGCACATTCTTATGTCCCTCAAATCAGGTCAGTGCTCTGCTAGCAAGGTGTTTAATGTTCTCCCCCATGCTACAGAGCAGTCACATAGTAACTACTACAGACAGACTAGACTGTGTGCATTATAGTCATTGTATGTCATTAGTGTGTCTGTTTTATACAGGTGTGTACACAGGACACAGATACCTTGTTTTGAGGGCAGCTGTGGCTTTAGGATCGATGAAAATAACCAATGAAGTCACTGTTATTCAGTGGAAGCCAAGTGTTTTACAAGCGGTGTTGACCAACACCCATTCAAGTGACGCATTGCTATTTTCTTGCCTAAAAAGCTCTGTTTTGACAACTCAACACATCACTGAAACCACTGAGAATTACAAACATGCATAGATATCAAATGTTCAGTGCAGGCTATTGTCAGTGAAGGCCTCTGTCAAACTACAATCCAGAACAAAGATGCTGAAGCATAATGGAGAGGAAATATCAATCACTGTGTGTTTAGCTTTTCTGTCGTTGGTATTTTCCAGCGTTAGCAGCTTTGTGCGTTTTCTTGTAGTATCCAGCAGTTTGCCCAGATCCACAGCCAGAGGATGGGCATCAGGGCTGAGGTACTCCTGAAGACCCTCTGGGGAGACTTCTACCTCAACGCTAAAGCCAAGAAGATCATGAAGGGAGCTCACGTAAGACCAATGCTAACGTTCTACCACAGTAATGAATGCTAAGTGTTGCGTCCCGAATAGCACCCTATTCCCTTTATAGTGCACTACTTTTGACCAAGGCCCACAGTGCTCAACAGTAGTGCACTATATAGGGAATTTGGGACAGTAGCTGTGTCCAAAATCTGCCTTCTACTTACTAAAACTTCATACTGTGTGCTAATCATACCACATACTATTAAGAACGTAATGTTTAGTAAAAACGTATGCAGTAAGCAACAAATATCTACATACTAGGCTCATCATACTGAGAAGGCTTCATCTGATGCACAATTGGTTTGTTCCCTGCCGTTTGTTCATTTATGTTTTCTTCTCTGATTATCATCTGTTGTCAAACACACGTGGGTCTGAAAGGAGCATTCTGTTCCTCAATACTGTGCAGCGAATTCTTCTCCATGAAATGAGTATGACATCCTGGCATTTAAATCCTACTAAGTTTTCAAAATGTCATATACTATAAAACGTTCTGTTTTTGCATACCCAATCAGAGTACTATTTAAAACACAAGTATGGGTATTTGGACAGGCCCACGGACTAAGTGTTGCAGCTGTATGGTGCTAATGGGTTCACGTTATAATACTAAAGCCACTCTGTTGCAGACTCCCACTCCGAACCACACTAGCTTCTGACCCTTCTGGCTGCATTAGCCATTAGCCTTCAGCGCTAGCTAGTAGACTGTGTATAGAGAGGGCAGCACAATTTCCCTAAGTTATAGTGCTGTTTGTTACGTGTTGGCCCTTGAATTGTCCTTATGTTCATTATTAACATCCAGTAGGGACTCCGTCCAAAGAAACCTTTATTTTCAGCATTTGTAATTTGTTGTGTTCATTTGGTCGTGCGGTGGGACTCTGGGAGAGACTACCATAATGAACATGCATTACACACAGACTGTCACATTCTCAGACTATTCAAATATCTAATCAGTCATTAGACGGATCAATATAATCTTTCCTCCACTATAGAACAGAGTAGTCTCATCAAGACACTCACGCACACAGTCCAACCTTCAGTCTGTCCCATTGATTTTCAGTCCATAGAAAGTGGATAATAGAGCTTTTAGTGTAGCCAGTAGCCAGCCCTCTCAGAGAGATGAAGGCACCATATTCCCTTTATAGTGCACTACTTTTGACCAGGGCCCATAGGGAATAGAATGCTTGCATTCAGTGCTATGGAGGTTTGACTCAGTATTATATATTTCAGCTGTTGTTCTACATTCGGTGACACAGGGTCATATTTGGATTGGAGCACTTTTAGAAAGCGAGTTGTTTTACAGTACTGGAGCTGAGAGACTGGATGGGTTGACCTATGCACTGGTGTGTGTGTACATGACTGTGTGCACCTATGCACTGGTGTGTGTGTGTGCGTACATGACTGTGTGCACCTATGCACGGGGTGGTGTGTGTGTGTGTGTGTGTGTGTGTGTGTGTGTGTGTGTGTGTGTGTGTGTGTGTGTGTGTGTGTGTGTGTGTGTGTGTGTGTGTGTGTGTGTGTGTGTGTACATGACTGTGTACACCTATGCACTGGTGTGTGTGTGTGTACATGACTGTGTACACCTATGCACTTTGGTGTGTGTGCGTACATGACTGTGTGCACCTATGCACTGGTGTGTGTGTGTGCGTACATGACTGTGTGCACCTATGCACTGGTGTGTGTGCGTACATGACTGTGTGCACCTATGCACTGGTGTGTGTGTGTGTGTGTGTGTGTGTGTGTGTGTGTGTGTGTGTGTGTGTGTGTGTGTGTGTGTGTGTGTGTGTGTGTGTGTGTGTGTGTGTGGGTGTGTGTGTGTGTGTGTGTGTGTGTGTGTGTGTGTGTGTGTGTGTGTGTGTGTGTGTGTGTGTACATGACTGTGTGCACCTATGCACTGGTGTGTGTGTGTGTGTGTGTGTGTGTGTGCGTACATGACTGTGTGCACCTATGCACTGGTGTGTGTGTGCGTACATGACTGTGTGCACCTATGCACTTTGGTGTGTGTGCGTGCGTCCACTCAGTACGCTTGGTGAGAAACACAGCACTGTGTGTGCCTCTTTCATAATCCCACACTGCAGCCTATTTGTTGGAACAGCCAGCTATTAACGCCAGTACACCACGTCTGTAGTGCACTATATACAGGGTAGGGTGCCATTTGGGATGCATCCATAGTGAAGAAAATGGTGCATAAATCCAATCAATGATTCTCCATCTAGATAAGAACTAGCAATGGTTTGACTGTTTCTGAAAGATCCATTTTCTCACTCTTTCTTCCTGTAATTCTCTCTTCCCTCTCCAGGCCAAAGGAAAGAAGCCTCTGTTTGTTCAGCTCGTCCTGGACAACATATGGAGTTTATATGACGCTGTTGTTACCAGACGGTAAGGGATCTCTGAAGATGTGATCTCTATCTCTATGCTGTTATGGTTCCTTGCAGCACCTTTGTTAAATGTTGAAGTGTGTATGAAGATGGAGTGCTTTTGAGATGTGAATAATGACGTACGTGTGCTCTCTCTCCTCTCAGAGACAAGGAGAAGATAGAGAAGATGATGATGTCACTAGGTGTTAAGGTGATGACCAGAGACTTGCGTCACTCCGACCCCAAAGTCCTCCTCTCTGCCATCTGCAGCCAGTGGCTCCCCGTCTCACAGGCTGTACTGTGTATCCTACGTGTGTGTGTGTGTGTGTGTGTGTGTGTGTGTGTGTGTGTGTGTGTGTGTGTGTGTGTGTGTGTGTGTGTGTGTGTGTGTGTGTGTGTGTGTGTGTGTGTGTGTGTGTGTGTGTGTGTGTGTGTGCTTCCTTAACCCTGTGCCCCAGTCATGGTGTGTGATAAGCTGCCCAGTCCGTTGGACATGACCTCTGAGAGAATAGAGAGACTGATGAGTGTGGGAGCACGCAGGTTCCACTCACTACCCCTGCAGACCCAGGAGCTGAAGTCCGGTGAGACACACACACTCTGCAGTTGCAGAAAAGTTGTCTTGGTCTGCTGTATGTGGGTGGTTCAGTGTGTGGGGGAAGATGATGTCTGTGAGCTCTTCCAAAGCCCACCTGGCATGTTGTGCTTTTACGAAGGCATTTCTGTATCCTGTGAAGGTGTTAGTTTAGCAGACCTGCTAGTCGTTTCCTCCCTCCACCCAGCCCCAGTTCAAGGCTTGCTTCTTTCCCAGACCGCCTGGCTATGGAGAGGACAGTTGGCAGGGCTCGTCTCTTTCCAGCTCTCACCTCATGTTAACGAGATCAGTGTTGCTTTTAATGCACGAAACGGAGGGAATGTTTTTAACAAAATATGAAAAATGGATACATTCAGGTAGTACAGATCACAGTACCTCCAGATTTGACTACCTTGTTTAATGGATAATCAATGATATTCATATATCAATAAATTGCCAGGGAAGCTGTTTGGTGTCTTCACTTGGAAACAAACAGAAGCTAAATGGGCCAAAACGCGTAGATTAGTCCAATAAGAAACACGTGTTTTTGTTACGGTGTGCACTACTGAACATGTCCTAGGTGCCTTTAGAGCTTGGGCTAAAACGAGAGGCAATGTTTGAACATGTTCATGACAACCTCTATAGTATCTGGGTGGGTAAGGAGTAATACAGTATCTATGTTGAGAACAGAGACTTTCCTCCATTTAAAAGGCACATTTAAGCAAGAATGGAATATTATTTACTTTGAGTCAAACTGTTAAATCCTATATTTTACACAGAGCATATGCTGTGGTTTCTGTATATAGTGGTACTTGGTTCTCTTATTGAATTCTAACTATATGCTCAGAAACCTTGTCCTGTGTGTCCCCAGCCTTCATGCAGTGTTCCAGTGATGACACAGCCCCTGTCATTGTGTTTGTGTCCAAGATGTTTATGGTGGACGCCAAGGCCCTGCCTCAGAACAAACAGAGGTAAGTGTGTGTTTGTTGTGTTTGGTCAGACCCTAGACATCATGCAGAGGTACAGAAAGTGAGTGTGACTGTAGGAATGACACTAGATGGCACTCTTGTCTGTCTCTCTGTCTCTCTGTCTCTCTGTCTCTGTCTGTGTACACTCATACATATGTACATACATACGTACACTCACTCACTACTGGTCAAAAGTTTGGACACACCTACTCATTGAAGTGTTTTTTTCTTTATTTCTACATTGTAGAAAAGTAGTGAAGACATCAAAACTATGAAATAACACATGGAATCATGTAGTAATGAGAAAAGTGTTAAGCAAATCAAAATATTTGAGATTCTTCAAGTAGCCACCCTTTGGCTTGATGAAAGCTTTGCACAGTCTTGGCATTCTCTCAACCAGCTTCATGAGGTAGTCACCTGTAATGCATTTCAATTAGCAGGTGTGCCGGCTTAAAAGTTAATTTGTGTAATTTCTTTCCTTCTTAATTAGTTTGAGCCAATCAGTTGTGTTGTGCCAAGGTAGGGGGGTATACAGAAGATAGCCCTATTTGGTAAAATACCAGGTCCATATTATGGCAAGAACAGCTCAAATAAGCAAAGAGAAACAACAGTCCATCATTACTTTAAGACATAAAGGTCAGTCAATGTGGAACATTTCAAGAACTTTGAAAGTGCAGTCGCAAAAACCATTAAGCGGTATGATGAAACAGGCTCTCATGAAGACCGCCACAGGAAAGGAAGACCCAGAGTTACCTCTGCTGCAGAGGATATGTTCATTAGAGTTACCAGCCTCAGAAATTGCAGCCCAAATAAATGCTTCACAGAGTTCAAGTAACAGACACATCTCAACATCAACTGTTCAGAGGAGACTGTGTGAATCAGGCCTTCATGGTTGAGTTGCTGCAAAGAAACCACTACTAAAGGACACCAATAATAAGAAGAGACTTGGTTGGGCCAAGAAACACGAGCAATGGACATTAGACCAGTGGAATGTGTCTTTTGGTCTGGAGTCCAAATTGGAGATTTTTGGTTCCAACCTCTGTGTCTTTGTGAGACGCGGTGTCGGTGAACGGATTATCTCCGCATGTGTATTTCCCACCATAAAGCATGGAGGAGGGTGTGGTGGTGCTTTGCTGGCGACACTGACTGGGATTTATTTAGAATTCAGGGATCACTTAACCTGCTTGGCTTCCACAGCATTCTGCAGCGATACACCATCCCATCTGGTTAGCGCTTAGTGGGACTATCATTTGTTTTTCAACAGGACAATGACCCAACACACCTCCAGACTGTGTAAGGGCTATTACACCAAGGAGGAGAGTGATGACCTGCTGCATCAGATGACCTGGCCTCCACAATTCCCCGACCTCAACCCAATTGAGGTGGTTTGGGATGAGTTGGACGGCAGAGTGAAGGAAAAGCAGCCAACAAGTGCTCAGAATATGTGGGAACTCCTTCAAGACTGTTGGAAAAGCATTCCAGTTGAAGCTGGTTGATAGAATGCCAAGAGTATGCAAAGCTGTCATCAAGGCAAAGAGTGGCTATTTGAAGAATCTCAAATATAAAAAAAATATTTTAGATTTTGTTTAACACTTTTTTTTGTTGTTGGTTACTACATGATTCCATATGTGTTATTTCATAGTTTTGATGTCTTCATTATTATTCTTCAATGTAGGAAATAATCAAAATAAAAAACCCTTGAATGACACATACACAGAGTGCATTTGGAAAGTATTCAAACCTCCTTGGCTTTTTCCAAATTTTTTACGTTACAGCTATTCTACTGATATCATTAAAATACAACAAAGGGATGCTGCACTACAGTAGAGCCACCCCAGCACCACATTTGTTCCTCAGAAGCAGATTTTCGCAGCTCCCCAGTGTTATTTTAATGGCCGTGGCCTGTGAAGCACGTGTTGAGGAAAATGTATTGGCAGGATGGGTTATAAGCTTGCCTGGCTTAATAAACCAATAGAAAAGTCCCAAAACTGCAAATCCATCTAGCACTCCAGGCAGACTGAAACAAACACTCCGAGTATTGGAAGAGATGATTGAAGTATTTGAACCCAGGACTGGTTGTAGATATGGATAGTTGTAGGAATGACATATTATGTCACATTTTGGAAACAATTGTCTGACTTGTGATAACATTGTAGTACTATGGTGCCTTCTAACACATCATTTTGAAGGTTACACTTAAGATGATAGTGTTACGTGGTCGTTTCACCTTCCTCTGCTGAATGCACTTATTGTGTGCGTTTCCATAACAGCGTCTGCTAGGCTTAATGACCAGGATGCAAAGTGCTCCTGTGCTGTGCGGCTCCAGGAAGAGAGTGTGGCTACATCCCAAACGGCACCGTATTCCCTTCATAGTGCTCTACTTTGACCAGAGCGCTATGGGCCCTGGTTAAAAGTAGTGCGCTGAATAGGGTGCCATTTGGGATGTAGAATTAGTGTAGTCTTCTCCAGAAAGCTATTATAGTGTGTCCTCTACTGAAAGCTATTACAGCGCCCCCCTCAACAATACACTTGGATAATAGTCATGTTATAATGGGATGGTGACTGTGCAAATGGCTTTGACGGCATACCAAATGGCACCCTATTCCCTACATAGGGCCCTACTTTTGACCAGGGCTCGCTCACATAAAAAATCCTTGTGAAATGTGTATATATATATAATATATATATATTTTTTTTAAATATATATATATATATATATATATATATATATATATATATATATATTTTTTTTTTTTTTTCTGGCGTTAGTGCATAGCCTAAGTTTTAGGGCGCAACTGTACGCTGGCCAAATATACGCCAGTTGCCAAATGCTTTTGGGAACTTGGGCAGAAAAAGTTAACTTCGATCCACTGAGGCAAAAAGTACCATAGAAGAACATTAGCCTAAAGTTTGGGAAAGATTTGGGGAAGTGGTAAAGGAGGATGATGGCAGTGCCGGTTGTGCTGAGCGATTAACTGACAATTCGTTTTTTTACCCTGTTATTAGGCCTAAACAACTATTTGACCGACATCGGTTCAATTACTTGAATTAATTTTTTTATTTTTTTTGCCCAACGCAACATTTTTCTAGAGAGAAATCAAATAATTCAGGAGAGAAATCAAGTCAACTATGTGGGTGGAAGGAAGTTGTAGTTTTCATTAAGCAAATATTCAACCTAGTTCAGTGCAGAAATGTGGTAATTAACTACAATGACCATAATCCTTTTTTTTTTTATAATTAAAAAAATATATAATTATGGCTCCGACAGAGACTGATCAGAGCGGAAGAGGTGACGCGAGAGGTTTCACTCTTGCCAAAATCTGTCCAAAATAAGCCCAATTCGTTTCTACGGGCTTATTTTGGACTGAAGATTTTCTCCTGCCTTCCTGCCTTTGTTAGGGCGGAGACATGAGCATCTCAACATTATATACAGATCTCTGGACCGATACACTTTCACGCCTGCTTCGTTAGGTTAGATACACAAAGACTCCATGAGAGAGGAATCTACACAACGATGAGAGGGACAGAGACAGTTTGTGAAAGTATAACTTATCTACTTTGAAGAAGTAGTGAAATTATTTTTTTTAGACAGCTCTGCAGCATATTTAAGCAGGCTAGCTAAATAGGATGATTAAAGACAGTACAGTATTGGGAGAACAGAGATAATGTTAGATGGTCTGGCTGGCTGACTGCTACTGCCTGAGCAGAGATGAGATCATGACTTAAAGGAATGAAAAATAATACAATAAAATACAAATTAAGTAGTATACACAACTGAAATATTTTATTTCATAGTAATTGTCCATTTTTCTATTGATATCTACCTAGTGGTTCCCAACCTTTTTCAGGTTCTGTACCACCAACTGGATTTTGCTCTGCCAGGAGTACCCCTGCAATACCCCCTCATGTGCATTTTACCTGTAGACCTATGGTCTCATGAGTCTTCTCAAGTACCCCTTGTGGGTAGGCCATGTACCCCCCCGATGGATCCTACAGTAGTGTCCCTGGTTGTGAACCACTGGTCTACCCAATGAGGACCTGACAGAGACAATGGGATATTTTCTATGTTTTGGCAATTGGATGGTCACTATTTTTGGTTTTGGAATTTCTGTTACAAAGCTCTAAAATCATTGTAACGTCATCATTTCACAATGCAAAAATATCGAAACCAAAATCATGATTATTTGTTTAAATAATCTAACCAAAGCACTACTGTAGGCTACTGTTCAGATAGATGGGTTTAATGGGATAGTAGCCTGAAATCTGGACACTGACTGTAGGTCTGTAGCCTAATTATGTACTCCTACCGAAATGAAGTATTTCTTGCAGTAAAATTATTTACCAGATGTACATTTTGACTCGGGAATAGGAGTGGAGAAATATTTATTTATTTATTTAACTTCTATGGGCTAGGTGGGACGTTTGCGTCCCACTCTATTCAACAGCCAGTGGAATCGCGTGGCGCGAAATACAAATACCTCAAATGCTTTAACTTCAATTTCTCAAACATATCACTATTTTACACCATTTGAAAGATAAGACTCTCGTTAATCCAACCACATTGTCTGATTTCAAAAAGGCTTTACAGTGAAAGCAAAACATTAGATTATGTCAGAGTATCCAGCCCAAAATAATCACACAGCCATTTTCAAAGCAAGCATGTATGTCACAAAAACCCAAACCACAGCTAAATGCAGCACTAACCTTTGATGATCTTCATCAGATGACACTCCTAGGACATTGTTATACAATACATGCATGTTTTGTTCAATCAAGTTCATATTTATATCAAAAAACAGCTTTTTACATTAGCATGTGATGTTCAGAACTAGCATACCCACCGAAAACGTCCTGTGAATTTACTAAATTACTCATCATAAACGTTGACAAAATGCATAACAATTATTTTAAGAATTATAGATGCAGAACTCCTTTATGCAACCGCTATGTCAGATTTTAAAATAGCTTTTCGGCGAAAGCACATTTTGCAATATTCTGAGTACATAGCTCAGCCATCACAGGCTAGCTATTCAGACACCCGCCAACGTCGGGGCAACCTAAACTCAGAATTACTATTAGAAAAATTGGAATACCTTTGCTGTTCTTCGTCAGAATGCACTCCCAGGACTTCTACTTCAACAGCAAATGTTGTTTTGGGTCCAAATAATCCATAGTTATATCCAAATACCTCCGTTTTGTTCGCGTGTTCAGGTCACAAAATATTCCATTACCGTACTTAGCAGCATGTCAAGCGCTGTTTAAAATAAATTTTTATGCAATTTTTCTCGTAAAATAGTGATAATATTCCAACCGGACAATGTTGTAGTCATTCAAAGAGGGCAAGAAAAAAATGGCGGTCTCGTGAATGCGCATCTCCAGTCTCTCTGTCCCCAGGCAGACCACTCACAAACTCTGCTCCTGTTATCTGCCCAGAGACAGGAGACGCGTCAATCCGCTTTCTGAAGGCTTTAGAGAGCCAATGGAAGCCTTAGAAAGTGTCACGTAACAGCTCAGATGCTGTAATTTCGATAGAGATGCAACAGAAGGACTACAAATTGTCAGACAGGCCACTTCCTGCATGGAATCTTCTCAGGTTTTTGCCTGCCATATGAGTTCTGTTATACTCACAGACACCATTCAAACAGTTTTAGAAACTTTAGAGTGTTTTCTATCCAAATCTACTAATAATATGCATATTCTCGTTTCTGGGCAAGAGTAGTAACCAGTTTAAATTGGGTACGTTTTTTTATCCGGATGTGAAAATACTGCCTCCTAGCCCAGACAGGTTAAGCATTCTTGAGAGAATGACTGTGCGGTTAGGGACTGTATGTAAAGGTGTTATCTTTATCAGCATCATAAAAGCTGATAGTATTTCAACCACATAAAATATGCATCCAAGCCCAACTGAAATCCTATCATAAACATGTTGGGTAGTTTTCACAGCTTTTAATTCCCTTAAAACCGGTCAAACTGACGTCATTTGGAGATTTTGCACTGAAAATCGCAATTTTTTGGGGGTCAAATCAAAGTTTATTTGTCACGTGCGCCGAATACAACTGGTGTAGACCTTATAGTGAAATGCTTACTTACAGGCTCTAACCAATAGTGTGGGAAAAAAGGTGTGTGTGTGTGTGTGTGTGTGTGTGTGTGTGTGTGGGTAAGTAAAGAAATAAAACAACAGTAAAGACATTTTCAAATAACAGTGGCTTCTGGTTGGGGTATGTACGTACAGTCACTGTGGGGACGACGTCCTCGATGCACTTATTGATAAAGCCAGTGACTGATGTGGTGTATTCCTCAATGTCATCGGAAGAATCCCGGAACATGTTCCAGTCTGTGATAGCAAAACAGTCCTGTAGTTTAGCATCTGCTTCATCTGACCACTTTTTTATAGACTGAGTCACTGGTGCTTCCTGCTTTAATTTTTGCTTGTGAGCAGGAATCAGGAGGATAGAGTTGAGGTCGGATTTACCAAGTGGAGGACAAGGGAGAGCTTTGTACACGTCTCTGTGTGTGGAGTACAGGTGATCTAGAATTTTTTTCCCTCTGGTTGCACATTTAACATGTTGATAGAGATTTGGTAGAACTCATTTAAGTTTCCCTGTATTAAAGTCTCTGGCCACTAGGAGCGCTGCCTCTGGGTGAGTGGTTTCCTGTTTGCTTATTTCCTTATACAGCTGACTGAGTGCGGTCTTAGTGCGAGCATCTGTTTGTGGTGGTAAATAAACAGCCACGCAAAGTATAGTTGAGAACTTTGTAGGCAAGCAGTGTGGCCTGCCATTTATCACAATATACTCTACTTCGAGCGAGCAAAATCTAGAGACTTCACTGCCAGTGCAGCGTACATCCCGCTAGCTGAATATCCATGTCGTCATTCAGCCACGATTCCGTGAAACATAAGATATTACAGTTTTTGATGTCCCGTTGGTAGGATATTTGTGATCGTACCTCGTCTAATTTATTGTCCAATGATTGCACGTTGGCGAGTAATATTGACGGTAACGGCAGCTTTCCTACTCGCCTTCTGCGGGTCCTGACGAGGCATTCGGCTCTTCGTCCTCTGTACCTGCGTTGCTTCCTCTTGCGAATAACTGGGATGTCGGCCCTGCCGGGTGTTTGGAGAATATCATGTGAGTCTTGCTTGTTGTTGAAAAAATCTTTGTCTAATCCGAGGTGAGTGATCGCTGTCCTGATATCCAGAAGCTCTTTTCTGCCGTAAGATACGGTTGCAGAAACATTATGTACAAAATAAGTTACAAATAACGCGAAAAACTCCCACATAATAGCACAATTGGTTGGGCGCCCGTAAAACTGCTGCTATTTCTTCCAGCTCCATTTCCTTGCCTATTGCATTTTCTTCCTGGTCCCTAAATGTCTTTACTGCCCGAGAGAAAGAACTTTACTGACGTCAACTAGATTGAAGCGTTCATTCTACTGATTCATTACATTAGTTTGGTGAGCAAGGGTTTATTTCGTTTTATAAACTGGGTGGTTTGAATGCTGTTTGGCTAACAGCCATGGTATATCAGACCGTATGACAAAACATGTATTTTTACTGCCCTAATTACATTGGTAACCACTTTTTAATAGCAATAAGGCACCTTGGGGGTTTGTGGTATATGGCCAGTATACCACGGCTAAGGGCTGTGCCCAGGCACTCTGCAATGCGTTGTGCTTAAGAACAGCCCTTAGCCGTGGTATATTGGCCACATACCACACCCACTCATGCCTTACTGCTTAATTCTAGGGCAACAAGTAATGACAGAAGAGAAGCTGCATGTATCTAATTATAAGTTGACGGACAAATACCCTACCAAAATGTTGGAAATTATAAGCAGGAACATAAGCCTATCTAAAAGGCCTGTCCAAAAAATTGCTCTGCCATCTCTGCCTGTACAGCGCGTTTTCAAAAATTATTGGTTAGGGTCGGTTGTGGGCCTCAGATTTTCACTTAGCCGGGCGGTTGTGGATGGGTTATTAGCAGGTGCGGGTGAAAAAACAGCTGACCCGTGCATCACTAACACACACACACACACTGCATCGTTGGTATTTCACTCTAAAGTCTACAGTAGTTGTATTCGGCATGTGATAAATAATATTTGATTTGACACACACACATGCATAAACACACCCCCCTCTGTCTGTCAGTATTACTCCCTGTACTCTATCTGACCTGGTATGAGCCTGTCGGTATTACTCCCTGTTCTCTATCTGACCTGGTATGAGCCTGTCGGTATTACTCCCTGTTCTCTATCTGACCTGGTATGATCCTCGGTGACTCTGTGCCTCAGGTCTGTGGAGTAGAAAGAAACCCCCTTGGCAGGCAGACCTCATCTCTCCTCTCAATTCAATTCAAGGGGCTTTATTGTCATGGGAAACATGTTAACATTGCCAAAGCAAGTGAAGTAGATAATATACAAAAGTGAAATGAACAGTAAACATTACACTCACAGAAGTTCCAAAAGTATAAAGACATTACAAATGTCATATTATGTATATACAGTGTTATAACAATGTGCAAATGGTTAATGTACAAAAGGGAAAATAAATAAACATAAATATGGGTTGTATTTACAATGGTGTTTGTTCTTCACTGGTTGCCATTTTCTTGTGACTCAAAATCGGGTTTGTTTTCAAATTCTTTGTGGATCCGTGTAATCTGAGGGAAATATGTGCCTCTAATATGGTCATACATTTGGCAGGAGGTTAGAAAGTGCAGCTCAGTTTCCACCTCATTTTGTGGGCAGTGTGCACATAGCCTGTCTTCTCTTGAGAGCCAGGTCTGCCTACGACGGCCTTTTTCAATAGCAAGGCTATGCTCACTGAGTCTGTACATAGCTTTCCTTTAGTTTGGGTCAGTCACAGTGGTCAGGCATTCTGCCACTGTTTACTCTCTGTTTAGGGCCAAATAGCATTCTAGTTTGCTCAGTTTTTTTGGTCATTCTTTCCAATGTGTCAAGTAATTATCTGTTTATTTCTCATGATTTGGTTGGGTCTAATTGTGTTGCTGATCTGGGGCTCTGTGGGGTCTGTTTGAACAGGGCCCCAGGACCAGCTTGATTAGGGGACTCTTCTCCAGGTTCATCTCTCTGTAGGTGATGGCCTTGTTATGGAAGGTTTGGGAGTCGCTTCCTTTTAGGTGGTTGTCGAATTCAACCTCTCTTTTCTAAATTTTGATAATTAGCGGGTATCGGCCTAATTCTGCTCTGCATGCATTATTTGGTGTTTTACGTTGTACACGGAGGATCATTTTTGCTCTCTACATTCACTTTTTGTCACTCACTCACTCCCTCCTCTCCTCTGTCACGGTACCAACCTGTAATGGCTGATTCTGCCATTACACTGAGAGGAGGGAGGGAGGGAGAGAGAGACCTACCTATCTAGCCTGTATCAGTTCAGCGTGAGATGAGAGAGATAGAAAGGGGGAGAGTGAAGGATGTTAGGGAAGAGGAAACGTGTCATCCCACACACAGTATGCTACAGTAGAAAAGGCCTGGCCACCATCAGCCTAATGATCCAGCCAGGACCCCTTCCTTCCCCTGATGGCTGCCACCTGCTGCAGTAGCACACACACGCTGCTGGCAGATCCCAAGCCACCCATGGACTAGTTGGGGACAATTACTGTACATACCACAGCTTTTCACTCATCAGATCCATACCTTCTCAGCCCAGACATATCATTGGCCACCCATGGACTAGCAGGACCATTGAAACTACCTACCATAGCCTCTTATCTGATTTTTTAAAAAATGTTTAATTTTAAATCCATACTGTATCACCTCAGGCATATCTGTGGCCACCTGGGGGCTAGCATGGGTCATTGAAGCTGTGCACTTCAGGCGTATCTCTGATCCTAGTTTAGCACTCCTAATCTGAGAGACTTGATAAATACAGGCCCAGAGTTGTAACCTGATCAGGAAAACTCCTGATCCCTTATGTTAAGAACTACAAATACCACAGCATCTGTTTCTTGTTTCTCTTGACACACATTTGGGACAGATGTAGGATCACCTTCCCCTCTTCCTTTCCTAACCTTAACCATTAGTGTGGGAAACTGACCATAGATCGGCATCTAGGGGAAACTTCATCCTAGACTGTTCATATTGGAACAGTTGAGTTCAACTCCAGTGAGCCAGCCTGACCTAGATCTTTGTGTACATGCTACATAAGTAAAACTATGCATAATCATGTTCCGTTTACTTCGCCGACTGCTTGGCCATCTTAACGGCTTACAATCTTTCTGGATGTGTTCTAAATGGCACCTTATTCCCTATATAGTGCACTGCTTTTGACCAGAGTCCTATGGGCTAAGATCTGCCTTCTCTGCAAAGGAAAACATACCTTATTCAATGGCCTTTACTATCATCTGTGTCCCAAATGGCACCTATTCCCTACGTACAGTACCAGTCAAAAGTTTGGACACACTTACTCATTCAAGGATTTTTATTTATTTGTACTAGTTTCTACATTTCAGAATAACAGTGAAGACATCAAAACTATTAAATAACATATGGAATCATGTAGTATACAAACTGTTAAACAAATCAAAATATATTATATTTTTTAGATTCTTCGAAGTAGCCCCCCTTTGCCTTGATGACAGCTATACACACTCTTGGCATTCTCTCCACCAGCTTCACCTGGAATGCTTTTCCAACAGTCTTGAAAGAGTTCCCACATATACTGATCACTCATTGGCTGCTTTTCCTTCACTCTGCGGTCCAACTCATCCCATCTCAATTGAGTTGAGGTCGGGTGATTGTGGAGGCCAGGTCATCTGATGCAGCACTCCATCACTCTCCTTCTTGGTCAAATAGCCCTTACACAGCATGTTTTTTTGGAATGAGTAGGTGTGTCCAAACTTTTGACTGGTACTGTATATAGTGATCTACTTTTGACTGGGGGTGTTTGGTGTGTTGTATAGCGCCCAGTGTACAGTACAAATATCAGGTATATTATATGTTTATGAGTAGTCTGTTGCAGATGGTACATGTTTGTTTTACATGAATATCCTTCAATGCAGACACTTCTAAAAATTTCCTTTTGGCTGTTTTAGATACTACAGTATGTGTCTATTTCCCTTCTCGGTTCAACTTAAGGGGCTTTATAGGCATTGGAAACATGTTAACATTGCCAAAGAATAGATAATAAAAAAAGTGAAATAAACAAAATAAAATTTACACTCACAAAAGTTCCAAAATAATAGACATTTCAAATGTTATATGTCTATCTACAGTGTTGTAACGATGTGAAAATAGTACAAAAGGGAAAATGAGTAAACATAAATATGGGTTTACAATGGTGTTTGTTCTTCACTGGTTGCCTTTTTCTTGTGGCAACAGGTCACAAATCTTGCTGCTGTGATGGCACGCTGGTTCACCCAATAGAAATGGGAGTTTATCAAAATTCGATTTGTTTTTGTATTCTTTGTGGATCTGTGTAATCTGAGGGAAATATGTCTCTCTAATATGGTCATACATTGGGCAGGAGGTTAGGAAGTGCAGCTCAGTTTCCACCTCATTTTATGGGCAGTGTGCACATAGCCTGTCTCCTCTTGAGAGCCAGGTCTGCCTACGGCGGCCTTTCTCAGTATCAAGGCTATGTTCACTGAGTCTGTACATAGTCAAAGCTTTCCTTAATTTTGGGTCAGTCACAGTGGTCTCTCTGTCTCTCTCTGTTTCTCTTTCTGAATTAGCTTCAGGGGGTTCCTGGCTGACACTCCTACATGCCTCCACAGCTATGGTTATGCTTTGTTACCATGGCACCCACCATCAATTTAGGTCTCAGTAGTAGTTCTGAGACTGCTCGTAGGAGTGAGGGCAACCTCTCTGTTTCTACCTCTCTCTACACCCCGTTCTTTCTTTCTCCCTCTCTCACCCCTTCATTTCTGACTCTCTCTCTCTCTCTCTCTCTCCATCTGTCTGTGTCTCTGTCCGTCTGTCTGTGTCTCTTCACAAACAGTCTTGACCTGGTGTTTTAAATGTCCTCGCGTCTGATTGGCTGGTGATGTCAGTGGGTTTTATTAATGGCTCTGGGCAGTTGCTCGGCAGAATACACACACTGGCATGCACACAGCCACACACTGAAACATCCCTCTCCCCTAGATGTTCTGTTTCTTTTTATCAAAGCAGCAGTCGTCCTGTAAACTCATTGTTCTGTATGTTTTTAATTATTTCTAAGAGATAGCAAAACATCTATTACAGAACTTGGAAAGAGTTTCATTATGGAACAACAAGGCTGTTGAGTTAACAAATGAACCAGCGAACAAAAGAGTGAAACCAATGTGTTCTGTTTTCATGTCCTGTAGAATCTTGCAAGTGGGACGAAAGCAGAGTTCTAAGTTTATCAAGTGAGAATTCTCGAACAAATGTGACCCAAACATTTTTTTATCCCAACAACACAATAGCACGTGCAGCAAAGACTAAGAAGCAAAGTCAGACTTCAACCAACCATCTAAAGCGTTCCAGTATGGATGAAGGGCTGACGTCAAAGCAGAAAGCAAATACCCATTGTGCTCTCATGACATTTTTATGCACTCCGCCTAAAATGGAAAGACTGCAACCAAATCCTCAGCATGGTATGATGCTGATGAAGATGGTTTCATGAACAGCTTTAGTATCAATATCGTCTCGTTTTCCACATATTTAAACCAGATATATATCACACACACACGCACACAACCAGCTTATAACACACTTAAAAGGCTTGTGGTTTTGAGAGAATCCTACTTTAACGTTGAGAAGCTTGCGAAGCCATTACTTTATAACCACTGCAACGGAGGCCAGAGACCACAACGCATGGCTTTCCCGTTATTGCCCATGAGCGACTGATTTGACCTCATCAGGAAAAACACGGCAGCTCTGCTGTGGTCGCTTTGTTAAAGAATGTAGCTACGCAGTACGCTTATGAATGCAACGGCTTGGAATTGTTGAACGTCCAGGAAATAAGTGAATCTCGGGTGAAATGGAATAAAAGGGGGATGAGTGTTTGTGTTTGCATGAGCATGTGTGCAGTGCATGCAGGTATGTGTGTTGTTTGAAAGAGTGTGTGTGGTGTGACAAATTGCAGGAGTCACACCCCACACTAAAAGCAGAAGTCAGTGGTTAGCAGCATTCCACAAGTAGTCCTTCAGTACAATACATTGTTCCATTTCTCCCATGTTGCGCTCTTCATGGCAAGCCTGTGTTCGTTTAGGCCCGTTTCTGTCAAATTTTTACTAAATGTAATCAACCTACCCCCCCCCCCCCCCCCCCCCCCCCCCCCCCAATAGTCTTTGTGAATCAGCAGAGCTTGTTTTATTGTTTGTTTATATCCCAAATGGCACCCTATTCCCTGTGGGCCCTGGTCAAAAGTAGTAGTGCACTATATAGGGAATAGGGTGCCATTTGGGACGGAACCTAAATTATGGGATAGTTTAAGCGGTCGGTCGTCAGGGAGCTGAACTTGTGTGGATGGCCACTACTGTCAATCATGGCTTCCAGCTGTATCAATGTAGGCACTTTGAAGCACTTTGAAGCTCTCTCTCACACACACACACACGCACACATATACACACACACACACACACACACACATGCATACTCACCGCAATGACTGCAGTGTGCCATTTGAAACGACACACCCACGTGCCATGAGTTTGTGGTGGCCAGAGCAATTTTAGAGTAATTGTTATTCCGTTTTTCCAGCTTGGCCCGGAGACACCACCTATGTCGTCGTAATTGGTCAAATTTAACCTTTGCATATTTTCCATCGTCGGTAGGTAATTAGAACATAGTTTCTCAGTGAGGGAAGTTAGCAGCACAAATAACCATCATGCGATGACAGGACTTGGTAGGATGAGGTACAAACCTAACCTCTTGACTCCATTCTGCATACCAAATGGCACCCTATTGCCTAGTGTACTACTTTTGACCAGAGCCCTGGTTCCATATAACTACTGCTGTTCACACGCTGTCTGGACACACCATGTACACACACATACAGTACCAGTCAAAAATTTGGACACACCTTCTCATTCAAGGGTTTTTCTTTATTTTTACTATTTTCTGCATTGTAGAATAATAGTGAAGACATCAAAACTATGAAATAACCCATGGAATCATAAAGTAACTAAAAAAGTGTTCAACAAATCAAAATATATATTCTTCAAAGTAGCCACACTGCCTTGATGACAGCATTCTTGGCATTCTCTCAACCAGCTTCATGAGGAATGCTTTTCCAACATTCTTGAAGGAGTTCCCACATATGCTGAGCACTTGTTGGCAGCTTTTCCTTCACTTCTCACTTTTGGGTTGAGGTTGGGTGATTGTGGAGGCCAGGTCATCTGATGCAGATCTCCATCACTCTCCTTCTTGGTGAAATAGCCCTTACACAGCCTGGAAGTGTGTGTTGGGTCATTGTCCTGTTGAAAAACAAATGATTGTCCCACTAAGCGCAAACCAGATGGGATGGCGATCGCTGCAGAATGCTGTGGTAGCCATGCTGGTTAAGTGTGCCTTGAATTCTAAATAAATCACAGACAGTGTCACCAGCAAAGCACCCCCACACCATGATACCCCCTCCTCCATGCTTCAAGGTGGGTAATACACATGCAGAGATCATCCGTTCACCTACTCTGCGTCTCACAAAGACACATCGGTTGGAATCAAAAATCTCCAATTTGGACCAAAGGACAGATTTTCACTGGTCTAATGTCCATTCTTGTGTTTCTTGGCCCAAGCAAATCTCTTCTTCTTATTGGTGTCCTTTAGTAGTGGTTTATTTGCAGCAAAATCGACCATGAAGGCCTGATTCACACAGTCTCCTCTGAACTGTTGATTTTGAGATGTCTGTTACTTGAACTCTGTGAAGCATTTATTTGGGCTGCAGTTTCTGAGGCTGGTAACTAATGAACGTATCCTCTGCATCAGAGGTAACTTTGGGTCTTCCATTCCTCTGGCGGTCTTCATGAGAGCCTGTTTCATCATAGCGCTTGATGGTTTTTGCGACTGCACTTGAAGAAACTTTCGCATTGGGTGACCTTCATGTCTTAAAGTAATGATGGACTGTCGATTCTCTTTGCTTATTTGAGCTGTTCTTGACATAGTATGGACGTGGTCTTTTACCAAATAGGATATCTTCTGTATACCACCCCTACCTTGTCACAACACAACTGATTGTCTCAAACGCATTAAGAAGGAAATCAATTCCAATTAGCTTTCAACAAGGCACACATGTTAATTGAAATGCATTCCAGGTGACTACCTCATGAAGCTGGTTGAGAGAATGCCAAGAGCATGCAAAGCTGTAATCAAGGCAAAGGTTGGCTACTTTGAAGAATCTCAAATGTAAAATATATGTTTTTTGGTTGCTACATGATTCCATATGTGTTTATTTAATAGATTTGATATCTTCATTATTATTCTACAATGTAGAAAATAGTACAAATAAAGAAAAACCCCTGAACTAGTAGGTGTGTCCAAACTTTTTGACTTGTATTGTATATATTTAGGACTCTAAAATTGCTTGTGCTGATAGGTATTCATTTCTTTCTTTTTTTGTTATTATTATAATTTTGGGGATTGTGTGTATTGCAAGATATTGCTGCACTGTTGGAGCTGGAAGCACAAGTATTTCCCTGCACCTGCGATAACATCTGCAAAATTATGTACACGACCAGTACATTGATTTTAAGTAGTGTACCAAATATGGACTAGGGTTCCGTGTGGGACACATACTGTAGCGACAACCACAGGCTGATACTCGATCATTTTATTCCCATGAATTATTTTAAATCTCAGATTGGATAGCCGTTGACCATAGATTCCACCTTTTTTAAGGAGCATTTTGCTTGGAAACCTGCTCTTTTTAACTTATCTTATGCTCTTTGCGCTGTTTTAACTTCCATTCATTGTTATGTTGTGTTGTATTCTGTCTGTGTAACTACACAGTGCATTCATAAAGTATTCAGACCCCTTCACTTTTTCCACATTTTTCCCCATCAGTCTACACACAATACCGCATAATGACAAAGGAAAAACTGGTTTTTAGAAACTTTTGCAAATGTGTTTAATATTAAACCCGGAAATATCACATTTACATTAGTATTCAGACCCTTTACTCAGTACTTTGTTGAAGCACCTTTGGCAGCGATTACAGCCTTGAGTATTCTTGGGTATGACGCTACAAGCTTGTCACACCTGTATTTGGGGAGTTTCTCACATTTCTTCTCTGCAGATCCTCTCAAGCTCAGGGTGTATGGGGAGCGTCGCTGCACAGATATTTTCAGGTCTCTCCAGAGATACTCGATAGGGTTCAAGTCCGGACTCTGACTGGGCCACTCAAGGACATTCAGATAATTCTCCTGAAGCCACTCCTGTGTTGTCTTGTTGGATGGTGAACCTTCGCCCCAGTCTGAGGTCCTGAGCAATCTGGAGCATGTTAGCATCTAGGATCTTTCTGTACTTTGCTCTAGTCATCTTTCCCTCGATTCTGACTAGTCTCCCAGTCCCTGCCCCTGAAAAACATCCCCACAGTATGATGCTGCCACCACCATGCTTCACCATAGGGATGGTGCCATATTTCCTCCAGACGTGACGCTTGGCATTTAGGCTAAAGAGTTCAGTCTTGGTTTCAGAGAATCTTGTTCAGTCTTGGTCCAGAGAATCTTGTTTGTCATGGTCTGAGAGTCGTGCTGTCATGTGTCTTTTACTGAGGAGTGGCTTCCGTCTGGCGACTGTACCATAAAGGTTGGTAGAGTGCTGCAGAGATGGTTGTCCTTCTGGAAGGTTCTCCCATCAGCACAGAGGGACTCCATCGGGTTCTTGGTCACCTCCCTGACCAAGGCCTTTCTCTCCCGATTGCTCAGTTTAGCCAGGCGGCCAGCTCTGGGAAGAGTCTTGGTGATTCCAAACTTCTTCTATTTAAGAATGATTGAGGCCACTGTGTTCTTGGGGACTTTCAATGCTGTAAAAAATGTTTGGGTACACTTCCCCAGATCTGTGCCTCAACACAATCCTGTCTCGGAGCTCTACAGACAATTCCTTCGACCTCATGGCCTGGTTTTTGCTTTGACATGCACTGTCAACTGTGGGACCTTATATAGACAGGTGTGTGCCTTTCCAAATCATGTCTAATCAAATTAATTTACCACCGGTGGACTCCAAGTTGTAGAAACATCTCTAGTATGATCAGTGAACTGAGCTCAAATTCAAGTCTCATAGCAAAGGGTCTGAATACTTATGTAAATAAGGTATTTCTGTTTTTTATTTTTAAAACATTTGCAAATATTTGTAAAAACCTTTTTTCGCTTTATCATTATGGGGTATTGTGTGTAGATTTGATGAGGGGGGAAAAAATTATTTAATCCATTTTAGAGTAAGGCTGTAACATAACAAAATGTGTAAAAAGTCAAGGGGTCTTAATACTTTCCGAATGCACTGTATGATGGATTCTTGGCCAGGGCTCACTTGGAAAAAGAGATTTAAAAGTCTCTGTGACTTCTCTGGTTAAATAAAGGATGAATCAAATAAAACAGAGCGGTGCTAGTTGCTAGGCTATGTTACCCTGCTATAAAGACTTGGTTTAGTGGGTTGTTACATTTCTGTTTTGATGTGTCATGTCTAATATAATGTGTATTCATTGGCCCAAACAATGGACAGTGTTCAGTAGGGCACACAATAGCAAAACGTTTTGCAATGGAATATTCTCAAAACATTTTCTACCTACTGAACGTGTGTGTGTGTGTGTGTGTGTGTGTGTGTGTGTGTGTGTGTGTGTGTGTGTGTGTGTGTGTGTGTGTGTGCGCACACAGGCCGTTGACCCAGGAGGAGATGGCCCAGCGCAGGGAGCTGGCCAGACAGAGACACACTGAGAAACTGGCAGCCATTCAGCAGACAGAAAGTGGGGAGGGAAATGCCCAATCAGGAAGTACAACACTGGCAACCACTCCTGGTGGAGACAACACCATAGGCAAGTGTCTCTCACACACACACACCCACCCACCCACTCTTACCTTGCTAGAACCCCAACCCGGGCCTCTTTTCCCCCCCTAGTGGTTTGGAAGCTCTGGCCAGTTCCAATAACCAATATGTTCATGATGATACCACTGATACCAGTGTATGTCTCCATTGTCTTCCCTGACATGCAGGTAGTGAGGGTGTCTCAGGCCAGATGCAGGCCCTGTCTCTGAAGGCTAAACCGGAGGAGGGGAAGGAGACGTTCGTAGCCTTCGCCAGAGTCTACAGTGGGGTGGTCCGCAGAGGACAGAAGGTGTTTGTGATGGGGCCCAAATACGACCCTGCACAAGGCCTGCGCATTGTAAGGATGTACACACACACACACACACACACACAGGCATGTGGACACACACACACGTACACACACACTGCAGAGGCACAAAACACATTTTCTGCTCAATTTGCAATATTCACCAGACAAAACAATAACTGTTCTGAAGATGAACTCAAATGCTATTTGTTCAAAGAGCAACAATCATAAATGTTCTGCGTGTTTGTTTCCATCTCAAGATGTGTATTCCAAGGTTAAAGATAACATTGACTTCTATAATGAGGGCTGTGTTCCTCTGTGGCCTGGGCAACAGTAGTGCACTATATACTGTAGGGAATAGGGTGCCATTTGAGACGGACGAGTTGTTGTATTATTGTTGCCTCGTCCCTCCTGGCTTCAGTAGCAGTACTACTAACTAACAATTGCTTTTAGAATCCAATATCACACAACCAATGTACTGGATGATTGGCTCTGATGCTCTAGAGATCTAATGTTCTCTCTCTGTCTGTCAGCTCCCAGAGGGCAGTACTAGTGTGAGTGCCTGTCTCCCTCCCGTCCCTCACCTGGCCTGCTGCACCATGGACAGCCTCTACCTGCTGATGGGCAGAGAGCTGGAGGAACTAGAAGAGGTGCCATCAGGGAACGTACTGGGTACGTACTCTAACACCTACTTGAAGTGGTCTTTTGAAAGGTTCATGCATAATAGGATATTAACTTGTTATCCAATGTTCTTTTTACTGCACGAATAAAGGTGAAAGTTACATCTTTCAGAGTTCTTTGAAAGGCCCAGTGCAGTCAGTCGTGATTTTCCTGTGTTTTATATATATATATATTTCCACACTGAGGTTGGAATAATATTGTGAAAAAAGATGGTAATGCGTTAGTGTAAGCGCTGTTTGAAAAGATTTCGGCCTGTTTTGGTGGGATGAATTTTTGGCCTTCCATGGTGACATCACCATGCGATAAATTAGTTAATAGACCAATAAGAAAGAAAGTTCCAAACCTCTCTGCCAATAACAGATCGTTTTCACTTTTACCCTCCCCACTCATACCACTTCCAGACAGTCCAAGCAAAATTCTTGCTTGAGAAATTGCACTTTGCTAAGAAGCTATTGACTGTACAGCAGCTGTCTAGTGCCCTTATCATGGAGAAGATGATTTATCATGTAGTGGTCCTGTCAACACCAGGCTACACATCCAATTCATCATGTAGTGGTCCTGTCAACACCAGGCTACACATCCAGTTCATCATGTAGTGGTCCTGTCAACACCAGGCTACACATCCAATTCATCATGTAGTGGTCCTGTCAACACCAGGCTACACATCCAATTCATCATGTAGTGGTCCTGTCACCACCAGGCTACACATCCAATTCATCATGTAGTGGTCCTGTCAACACCAGGCTACACATCCAATTCATCATGTAGTGGTCCTGTCAACACCAGGCTACACATCCAGTTCATCATGTAGTGGTCCTGTCAACACCAGGCTACACATCCAGTTCATCATGTAGTGGTCCTGTCAACACCAGGCTACACATCCAATTCATCATGTAGTGGTCCTGTCAACACCAGGCTACACATCCAGTTCATCATGTAGTGGTCCTGTCAACACCAGGCTACACATCCAGTTCATCATGTAGTGGTCCTGTCAACACCAGGCTACACATCCAGTTCATCATGTAGTGGTCCTGTCAACACCAGGCTACACATCCAGTTCATCATGTAGTGGTCCTGTCAACACCAGGCTACACATCCAGTTCATCATGTAGTTGTCCTGTCAACAGGTCCTGTGTGGCTCAGTTGATAGAGCATGGTGTTTGCAACGCCAGGGTTGTGGGTTCGATTCCCACGGGGGACCAGTACGGAGAAAAATGTAAAATGTAAATATAAGACCAGGCTACACATCCAGTTCATCATGTAGTTGTCCTGTCACCACCAGGCTACACATCCAGTTCATCATGTAGTTGTCCTGTCAGCACAAGGCTACACATCCAGTTCATCATGTAGTGGTCCTGTCACCACCAGGCTACACATCCAGTTCATCATGTAGTTGTCCTGTCAGCACAAGGCTACACATCCAGTTCATCATGTAGTGGTCCTGTCACCACCAGGCTACACATCCAGTTCATCATGTAGTTGTCCTGTCAACACCAGACTACACATCCAGTTCATCGTGTAGTTGTCCTGTCAACACCAGGCTACACATCCAGTTCATCATGTAGTTGTCCTGTCATCACCACTCTACATATGAACATAACAAGTTTCAACAACTGAGACAAACTGAACAAGTTCCACAGACATGTTACTAACAGAAATGTAATAATGTGTCCCTGAACAAAGGGGGGTCAAAAGTAACAGTCGGTATCTGGTGTGGCCACCAGCTGCATTAAGTACTGCAGTGCATCTCCTCATGGACTGCACCAGATTTGCCAGTTCTTGCTGTGAGATGTTACCCCACTCTTCCACCAAGGCACCTGCAAGTTCCCGGACATTCCCTAGCCCTCATCTTCCGATCCAATAGTTCCCAGATGGGATTGAGGTCCGGGCTCTTCGCTGGCCACGGCAGGACACTGACATTCCTGTCTTGCAGGAAGTCACGCACAGAACGAGCAGTATGGCTGGTGGCATTGTCATGCTGGAGGGTCATGTCAGGATGAGCCTGCAGGAAGGGTACCACATGAGGGAGGAGGATGTCTTCCCTGTAACGCACAGCGTTGAGATTTCCTGCAATGACAACAAGCTCAGTCCGATGATGCTGTGACACACCATGACGGACCCTCCACCTCCATATCAATCCGGCACCAGAGTACAGGCCTCGGTGTAACGCTCATTCCTTTGACGATAAACGCGAATCCGACCATCACCCCTGGTGAGACAAAATCGCAACTCGTCAGTGAAGAGCACTTTTTGCCAGCCCTGTCTGGTCCAGCGACGGTGGGTTTGTGCCCATAGGCGACGTTGTTGCCGGTGATGTCTGGTAAGGACATGCCTTACAACAGGCCTACAAGCCCTCAGTCCAGCCTCTGTCCGCAATAGGCTGAGAGTCTTAGCACTGATGGAGGGATTGTGCGTTCCTGGTGTAACGCGGGCAGTTGTTGTTGCCATTCTGTACCTGTCCTGCAGGTGTGATGTTCGGATGTACCGATCCTGTGCAGGTGTTGTTACATGTGGTATGCCACTGCGAGGACGATCAGCTGTCCGTCCTGTCTCCCTGTAGCGCTGTCTTAGGCACGTTCACGCAGATGAGCAGGGACCCTGGGTATCTTTCTTTTGGTGTTTTTCAGAGTCAGTAGAAAGGCCTCTTTAGTGTCCTAAGTTTTCATAACTGTGACCTTAATTGCCTACCGTCTGTAAGCTGTTAGTGTCTTAACGACCGCTCCACAGGTGCATGTTAATTAATTGTTTATGGTTCATTGAACAAGCATGGGAAACGGTGTTTAAACCCTTTACAACGAAGATCTGTGAAGTTATTTGGATTTTTACGAATTATCTTTGAAAGACGGGGTCTTTTTTTTGCTGAGTTTAGTACACTACCGTTGGGCCACCATTGGTGAAGAGTAGTGTACTATGTTGGGAATAGGGTGCCTTTTCGGGACGCTACCCTAAGGCTCCGCTGAGTGCTGCTAGTATGAAGCTATCATCATGTTGTTTATGTGCCGGTCATTACAAGCCTATAAAGAGCAATCAGAGATTTATTTTGTCTGATGAAGAGCCACCCTGCGTCCCAAATAGTACCCGATCTCTTGTTTTCTGCACTGTTTTTGACTGGGCCCGTAGAGCTCTGGTCAAAAGCAGTGCACTATATAGGTAATAGGGATAATGGACTATGCATTTATCGTCCAGTTTAATCTGCTTGGATAATGGACGCTATAGAGATCTGACAATTCAATAATGCTTCTACAAATGCATTGTTTTGTTATGCATCTTAATGTCTGACCAGCTGATCAGCTTTTCCTGACCAAGATGAAGGATTTTCTATCATATTGCTAGGATACCAATGTCCATTCTAGTGTTTTATATGTAATTGTAAACTGAAATTGTAAACTGCTGATTTGGCTGACTGCCGTGGTATATCAGACCGTATATAACGGGTATGACAACATTTTATTTTTACTGCTCTAATTACGTTGGTAACCAGTTTATAATAGCAATAAGGCACCTCAGGGGTTTGTGATATATGGCCAATACCCTCAGGGCTGTATCCAGGCACTCCGCATTGCGTCATGGGTAAGAACAGCCCTTAGCCATGGTATATTGGCCATATACCACACCCCCTCGTGCCTTATTGCTTAATTCTATGATGGACACTATTTTCTTGGACATGGTGAAAATAAATGATCCTGCATTGTAGTATTGTGAGTAATACTGTTTAGTGTATAGAAAATCTAGCCAAGTGACTGATTTATAATAGGACAGTTGTCCATGTGGAAAAACACACACACACACCACAACACACAAGACACACACAGAGTTGGCCATGTGGGAACCATCATGTCCTCTCCTGGTAGTTGAGTGTGGGCGAGGGGAAGAAACCGTTGAAACGTCAGTGTGTAAACTCAGCCAGACTGTGGTCGTGCGCACACACACACACAGGCTGTGGTCCTGATTAGAACCTCCTTATTCTTTGACGGGTGGAAGAGTTCGCTGGAGAGGGGAAAGGACACATACCAGCTTGCCTGCGTCTGATATCGGAGACTAATAATCCCCACCTCATGACGAGACACACACAGTACGACCGCATGACAAAGCAAGCTCTGTGTGTGAGAGACCCACTCAAAGATATCTCCCCTAAACAGGAATCAGACCTATACCACCCGGGTAGAAATCACTACATCTCACACACACACACACACACACACAAAGGGAAAGTAGCGTGCTGTAGAGCCATTGTGTGGAGCTCTCTCCTCTGTTTCCTTCCAGCTGTTGGAGAAAACTGATTCAGGAAATGAAGACCTCCATCACTGTTTAACTCTGACATTACAGTCCACACACCACACCCCTTGCTGATATTATTTCACTAAGTGAGCTTTTATGTTCTGAGAACGTCTCCCTTTATGTCGATGCCATTTCAGAGATCAACGAGCGGAAAACTGCCTCTGATTCGTCTTTGATTTATATCGTGCCCTATATATATATATATATATATATATATATATATATATATATATATATATATATATATATATATATATTTATAGTTATATATATATATATATTAATATAGAAATATATATAAATATATATATATATATAGTTGAAGTCAGATGTTTACATACACTTAGGGTGGAGTCATTAAAACTAGTTTTTCTACCACTCCACAAATTTCTTGTTAACAAACTATAGTTTTGGCAAGTCGGTTAGGACATCTACTTTGTGCATGATCCAAGTAATTTTTCCAACATGTTCAGACAGATTATTTCACTGTATCTCAATTCCAGTGGGTCAGAAATGTACATACACTAAGTTGACTGTGCCTTTAAACAGCTTGGAAAATTCCAGAAAATGTCATGGCTTTAGAAACTTCTGATAGGCTAATTGACATCATTTGAGTCAATTGGAGGTAGTTTACGTACACCTTAGCCAAATACATTTAAACTCAGTTTTTCACAATTCCTGACATTTAATCCCAGTGGAGATTCCCTGTTTTCGGTGAGTTAGGATCACCGCTTTCTTTTAAGAATGTGAAATGTGAGAATAATAGTAGAGAGAATTATTTATTTCAGCTTTTATTTCTTTCATCACGTTCCCAGTGGGTCAGAAGTTTGCATACACTCAATTAGTATTTAGTAGCATTGCCTTTATTTTATTTATTTGTTTAACTTGAGTCAAACATTGCGGGTAGCCTTCCGCAAGCTTCCCACAATAAGTTGGGTGAATTCTGTCCCATTCCTCCTGACAGAGCTGGTGTAACTGAGTCAGGTTTGTAGGCCTCCTTGCTCGCACACGCTTTTTCAGTTCTGCCCACAAATTTTCTATAAGATTGAGGTCAGGGCTTTGTGATGGCCACTCCAATACCTTGACTTTGTTGTCCTTAAGCCATTTTGCCACAACTTTAGAAGTATGCTTGGGGTCATTGTCCACTTGGAAGACCCATTTGCGACCAAGCTTTAACTTCCTGACTGATGTCTTGAGATGTTGCTTCGTATTTCCACATAATTTACCCCCATCATGATGCCATCTATTTTGTAAAGTGCACCAGTCCTTCCTGTAGCAAAGCACACCCACAACATGATGCCGCCACCCCGTGCTTCACGGTTGGGATGGTGTTGTTCAGCTTGCAAGCCTCCCCTTTTTTCCTCCAAACATAACGATGGTCATTATGGCCAAACAGTTATATTTTTGTTTCATCAGACCAGAGGACATTTCTCCAAAACGTACGATCTTTGTCCCCATGTGCAGTTGCAAACCGTAGTCTGGCATTTTTATGGCAGTTGTGGAGCAGTTGCTTCTTCCTTGCTGAGCGGACTTTCAGGTTATGTCGACATAGGGCTTGTTTTACTGTGGATATAGACACTTTTGTATCTGTTTCTTTCAGCATCTTCACAAGGTCCTTTTGCTGTTGTTCTGGGATTGATTTGCACTTTTCGCACCAAAGTACGTTCATCTCTAGGAGACAGAACGCGTCTCCTTCCTGAGCGGTATGATGGCTGCGTGGTCCAATGGTGTTCATACTTGCGTACTATTGTTTGTACAGATGAACGTGGTACCTTCAGGCATTTGGAAATTGCTCCCAAGGATGAACCAGATTTGTGGAGGTCAACAATTTTTTTTTCTGAGGTCTTGGCTGATTTCTTTTGATTTTCCCATGATGTCAAGCAAAGAGGCACAGAGTTTGAAGGTAGGCCTTGAAATACATCCACAGGTACACCTCCAATTGACTCAAATGATGTCAATTAGCCTATCAGAAGCTTCTAAAGCCATGACATCATTTGCTGGAATTTTCCAAGCTGTTTAAAGGCACAGTCAACTTAGTGTATGTAAACTTCTGACCCACTAGAATTGTGATACAGTGAATTATAAGTGAAATAATCTGTCTGTAAACAATTGTTGGAAAAATTACTTGTCATGCACAAAGTAGATTACCTAACCGACTTGCAAAACTATAGTTTGTTAACAAGAAATGTGAGATGGTTGAAAAAATTTTTTTTTATGACTCCAACCTAAGTGTATGTAAACTTGTGTGTGTGTTACCCCCCCCCCCCCCCCCCACTTTCTCTCTCGCTCTCTTTCTCCCCCTCCTTTCCCTCTTCTTGTGGTGGGTGGGCCTGCTCTCGTCCTATCTGACCGTATGGTTCATCACCGTGCCCACTGAAATACTGCTGAGTCTCCTCCATCGGCCACACACAAAACATCCTCCTAATCATTCATGCCCCTGTCTGCTTTTTAATATCGTTCACATCGCAAATGGCACCCTATTCCCTACATCAAGACTCTCCAACCCTTTTCCTGGAGAACTACCCTGTAGGTATTTGCTCCAACCCCAGTTGTAACTAACCTGATTAAGTTTATCAACCAGCTAGTTATTAGAATCCAGAGGGCTAGATTACAGTTGGATTAGCAGCCAGCATATTATTTCATTACAATCCTCCTCACACTCCTCGATGCAACAGTCTCCCTCCAGACCCATTCATTTAATTAGATTTCTCAGCTTCAAAGACTCAGCCACAGTGCTTTGATATCCTGCTAGTATTATAGGATTATAGAAGAATTCAATTATAAGATCTTATACCAAACATACGCATGTATTCGCTCACATCATCGATGGGATTTCTGGCTCATGAATATTGAAACACTGAGGTGATATCTGCTAAATGACTTAAATGTAATGTAATAATGTAATGTAATATTTGAGTGGTAGTAGTAGAAATGCTGATGACCCCCCACAGATTTGAAATGTTTTTTTGCTTTTATAAATGCTTTAAGTTTATGAAGAGTGGATTGTTGTTTTATTCAGCACATTTTGGGGGGTGACACTGTTTTGGTCAAAAAGTTTTGATTAGTAGATCAAATACTGTAAATTGTTTTATTCATAGTTTCTGAGGCAACAAGACTTATTATGAAAAATAGATCTCTCACAGCTCTCAAAATCAAATCAAATCAAATGTATTTATATAGCCCTTCTTACATCAGCTGATATCTCAAAGTGCTGTACAGAAATCCAGCCTAAAACCCCAAACAGCAAGCAATGCAGGTGTAGAAGCATGGTGGCTAGGAAAAACTCCCTAGAAAGGACAAAACCTAGGAAGAAACCTAGAGAGGAACCAGGCTATGAGGGGTGGCCAGTCCTCTTCTGGCTGTGCCGGGTGGAGATTATAACAGAACATGGCCAAGATGTTCAAATGTTCATAAATGACCAGCATGGTCAAATAATAATAATCATAGTAGTTGTTGAGGGTGCAACAAGTCAGTAACACAAGAGTAAGTGTCAGTTGGCTTTTTCATAGCCGATCTTTGAGAGTATCTCTACCGCTCCTGCTGTCTCTAGAGAGTTGAAAACAGCAGGTCTGGGACAGGTAGCACGTCTGGTGAATAGGTCAGGGTTCCAGCAGGTCTGGGACAGCAGGTCTGGGACAGGTAGCACGTCCCAGACCTGCAATAGCCTACATTGAGAACAGGTTGCCTTTCTTCACTTGTATTTCACCATTGAGCAGTCTTTAGGCCTTTTGATCTGTTATATTCAGATTTTTTTGAATTATGCATTTATATTTGAGGAGATATTGCATTCAGTCTTAACCTTCTTGTAACAAAGAAAGTTTATTACCGTCAAGCACATGAACAGTAGCTCAGCCACTGCTAGTAGTACATTTAAACAGTCGTTACCAGCTTCACTCTCCACTGCTGTCAATACAAAACACACATGCATACTTTACTACATTTGACATTTTAGTCATTTAGCAGATGCTCTTATCCAGAGCGACTTACAGGAGCAATTATGGTTAAGTGCCTTGCTCAATGGCACGTAGATAGATTTCACCTAGTCAGCTCGGGGATTCGAACCAGCAACCTTTCAGTTACTGGCCCAACGCTCTTAACCACTTGACTACCACCCAGCCTGTACATTTGTCCAAAATAAATAAATAAACCTAGTTGTGGGATAACGCCATGATTACATCGGTGCCAAGTAGAAGATGGCTTGTGTGTTTAATGTTTATCTAGTTAACGCCAATAGTTTGTCGCTCCGGTTAGAGACGTGGGCAGAATCAAACTCAGACACACACAAACTTTCATCACACCACAATGGGACCCAGCTGTATAGAAAGCTAGCAAAGAAAGAGGGTTTGAAGTCGTCGTCCAAGTAGTCGCTCCACAGGGAAAGAAAAGAGGGAGAAAGCGGCAGTAGAAGGAATAAAGCTGATTCAATGCCAAGCAGCTTTAGGAAAACATTTGTCTTGCATTAGGCCTGAGCCACGCTGCCAGCGGTGAGGGGGGAGACGACTCAGATCTGTTGAGCAGTAGGGAGGGAGTGCACTGATCTGATCTCAACCACACCACATCACACCAGCACTCTGACACCATTAACCAGTATAGTCCAGTACACCCCGGTGTGGGCCAGTCCACTGTATAGCCCAGTACAGTCTAGTCCACTGTATAGCCCAGTACAGTCTAGTCTACTGTATAGCCCAGTACAGTCTAGTCCACTGTATAGCCCAGTACAGTCTAGTCCACTGTATAGCCCAGTACAGTCTAGTCCACTGTATAGCCCAGTACAGTCTAGTCTACTGTATAGCCCAGTCCACTGTATAGTCCAGTACAGTCTAGTCAGTGTATAGCCCAATACAGTCTAGTCCACTGTATAGCCCAGTCCACTGTATAGCCCAGTACACTCTAGTCAGTGTATAGCCCAGTACAGTCTAGTCAGTGTATAGCCCAGTACAGTCTAGTCCACTGTATAGCCCAGTCCACTGTATAGCCCAGAACATTCTAGTCCACTGTATAGCCCAGGACAGTCTAGTCCACTGTATAGCCCAGGACAGTCTAGTCCACTATATAGCCCAGTCCACTGTATAGCCCAGTACAGTCTAGTCAGTGTATAGCCCAGTATAGTCTAGTCCAGTGTATAGTATAGCCCAGTACAGTCTAGTCAATGTATAGTACAGTCTAGTCCAGTGTATAGTAGCTCATTATTAGACCGGTACATTCTAGTTCAGTATAGCTCATTATAGACCGGTTCAGTATAGCTCATAGGTCAATAGTTTAGTATAGCTCATTATAGACCGGTACAGTCTAGTTCAGTATAAACTAATAGTTTATTCTAGTTTAGTATAGCTCATTATAGGTCAGTACAGTCTAGTTCAGTATAAACTAATAGTTTATTCTAGTTTAGTATAGCTCATTATAGGTCAGTACAGTCTAGTTCAGTATAAACTAATAGTTTAGTATAGGTCAGTACAGTCTAGTTCAGTATAGATCATTATAAACCAGTAGTTTATTCTAGTTTAGTATAGCTCATTATAGACCGGTACAGTCTAGTCCAGTATAGCTCATTATAGACGGGTACAGTCTAGTTCAGTATAGCTCTATATAGGTCAGTACAGTCTAGTTCAGTATAGTTCATTATAAACCAATAGTTTATTCTAGTTCAGTATAGCTCATTATAAACCAGTAGTTTATTCTAGTTCAGTATAATTCGTTATAAACCAATAGTTTTTTCTAGTTCAGTATAGTTCATTATAAACCAATAGTTTATTCTAGTTCAGTATAGTTCATTATAAACCAATAGTTTATTCTAGTTTAGTATAGCTCATTATAAACCAGTAGTTTATTCTAGTTCCGTATAGTTCATTATAAACCAGTAGTTTATTCTAGTTTAGTATAGCTCATTATAAACCAGTAGTTTATTCTAGTTCAGTATAGTTCATTATAAACCAGTAGTTTATTCTAGTTCACTATAGTTCATTATAAACCAGTAGTTTATTCTAGTTTAGTATAGCTCATTATAGGTCAATAGTCTTTCAGTATAGTTAATTATAAACCAATAGTTTATTCTAGTTTAGTATAGTTCAGTTTAGTATAGCCCCATATACTACCCACCACTGCGACCTGTATGCTCTCGTTGGCTTAGCCTCGCTTCATATTCGTCGCCAAACCCACTGGCTCCAGGTCATCTATAACTCTTTGCTAGGTAAAGCCCCGCCTTATCTCAGCTCACTAGTCACGATAGCAGCACCCACCCGTAGCACGCGCTCCAGCAGGTATATTTCACTGGTCACCCCCAAAGCCAATTCCTCCTTTGGCCGCTCTGATGCCAATGACTGGAACGAATTGCAAAAATCACTGAAGCTGGAGACTCATATCTCCCTCACTAACTTTAAGCACCAGCTGTCGGAGCAGCTCACAGATCACTGCACCTGTACATAGCCCGTCTGTAAATAGCCTATCCAACTACCTCATCCCCATACTGTTATTTATTTATTTTTGCTCCTTTGCACCCTACTTGCACATTCATCTTCTGCACGTCTATCACTCCAGTGTTTAATTGCTAAATTGTAATTATTTCGCCACTATGGCCTATTTATTGCCTTACCTCCCTTATCTTACCTCATTTGTACACACTGTATATATACTTTTTTTCCTATTTTGTTATTGACTGTATGTTTGTTTATTCCATGTGTAACTCTGTTGTTGTTTGTGTCGCACTGCTTTGCTTTATCTTGGCCAGGTCGCAGTTGTAAATGAGAACTTGTTCTCAACTAGCCTACCTGGTTAAATAAAGGTGAAATAAATAAATACAAATTATTGGTCAGTACAGTCTAGTTCATTATAAACTAATAGTTTATTCTAGTTTAGTATAGTTCATTATGAATCAGTACAGTCTAGTTCAGTTTAGCTCATTATAAACCAATAGTTTATTCTAGTTTAGTATAGTTAATTATAAATCAGTACAGTCTAGTTCAGTTTAGCTCATTATAAACCAATAGTTTATTCTAGTTTAGTATAATTCATTATAAATCAGTACAGTCTAGTTCAGTTTATCTCATTATAGTTTCAGTCCTGGATGCTGAATGTTTATATCAGACAATAAATCACAGGTATGAAACAAAAATACTTTACTATTGTATATATGTTGGTTGCCAGTTTATAATAGCAATAAGGCACCTCAGGGGTTTGTGGTTTATGGCGAATATACCACCTTCTTGGGCCTTATTGCTTAATTATAGTTCAGTATAGCTCAGTACAGTACCGTTTTTACCTATGAATGTGATTATACAGAGAGAGTCAGCAGTTTTAAGTTCCTTGGTGTCCACCTCACCGAGGACTTGACATGGACCAACAACACCGCCACTCTTGCTAAGAAGGCACAACAGCATCTCTACTTCATAAGGCTTAAGAAATTTGGCGTGCCACCCCGAGTCCTCTCCAAATTCTACCGCTGCACCATCGAGAGCTTCCTGACGGGTTGCATCACGGCCTGACATGTAAATTGCTCTGTCCATGACTGCAAGCCCTCCAGCGAGTAGTGATGATGGCCCAGTACGTCCCAACCCATCCTGGACATCGACTCAAAATGGTGCCTGAGGAAGTCCCGCAGCATCTTCAAGGGCCCCACACAGCCCAGCCACGAGCTGTTCACTCCCATACCGTTGGGCAGACGGTATCGAAGCATCAATCAATCAAATGTATTTATAAACCCCACTTACATCAGCTGATGTCACAAAGTGCTGTACAGAAACCCAGCCTAAAACCCCAAACAGCAAGCAATGCAGGTGTAGAAGCACAGTGGCTATGAAAACCTCCCTAGAAAGGCCAGAACCTAGGAAGAAACCTAGAGGAACCAGGCTATGAGGGGTGGCCAGTCCTCTTCTGGCTGTGCCGGGTGGAGATTATAACAGAACCTGGCCAAGATGTTCAAATGTTCATAGATGAGCAGCAGGGTCAAATAATAATAATCACAGTGGTTGTCGAGGGTGCAACAGGTCAGCACCTCAGGAGTAAATGTCAGTTGGCTTTTCATAGCCGACCATTCAGAGTATCTCTACTGCTCCTGCTGTCTCTAGAGAGTTGAAAACAGCAGGTCTGGGACAGGTAGCACGTCCAGTGAACAGGTCAGGGTTCCATAGCCGCAGGCAGAACAGTTGAAACTGGAGCAACAGCACAGCCAGGTGGACTGGGGACAGTAAGGAGTCATCAGGCCAGGTAATCCTGAGGCATGGTCCTAGGGCTCAGGTCCTCCGAAAGAAAGAGAGGGAGAATCAGAGAGAGCATACTTACATTCACACAGGACACCGGATAAGACAGGAGAAATACTCAAGATATAACAGACTGACCCTAGCTCCCCGACACAAACTACTGCATCATAAATACTGGAGGCTGAGACAGGAGGGGTCAGGAGACCCTGTGGCCCCGTCCGACTATACACCCGGACAGGGCCAAACATGCAGGATATAACCCCACCCACTTTGCCAAAGCACAGCCCCCACACCACTAGAGGGATATCTTCAACCACCAACTTACCATCTTGAGACAAGGCCGAGTATAGCCCACAAAGATCTCCGCCACAGCACAACCCAAGGGGGGGCGCCAACCCGGACAGGAAGATCACGTCAGTGACTCAACCCACTCAAGTGACGCACCCCTTCTAGGGACGGCATTGAAGAGCACCAGTAACCCAGTGACTCAGCCCCCGTAATAGGGTTAGAGGCAGAGAATCCCAGTGGAGAGAGGGGAACCGGCCAGGCAGAGACAGCAAGGGCGGTTCGTTGCTCCAGTGCCTTTCCGTTCACCTTCACATTCCTGGGCCAGACTACACTCAATCATAGGACCTACTGAAGAGATGAGTCTTCAGTAATGACTTAAAGGTTGAGACAGAGTCTGCATGTCTCACATGGATAGGCAGACCATTCCATAAAAATAGAGCTCTATAGGAGAAAGCCCTGCCTCCAGCTGTTTGCTTAGAAATTCTAGGGACAGTAAGGAGGCCTGCGTCTTGTGACCGTAGCGTACGTGTAGGTATGTACGGCAGGACCAAATCGGAAAGATAGGTAGGAGCAAGCCCATGTAATGCTTTGTAGGTTAGCAGTAAAACCTTGAAATCAGCCATTGCCTTAACATGAAGCCAGTGTAGAGAGGCTAGCACTGGAGTAATATAATCACATTTTTTGGTTCTAGTCAAGGATCTAGCAGCCGTGTTTAGCACTAACTGAAATGTATTTAGTGCTTTATCCGGGTTGCCGGAAAGTAGAGCATTGCAGTAGTCTAACCTAGACGTGACAAAAGCATGGATGAATTTTTGTAAATCATTTTTGGACAGAAAGTTTCAGATTTTTGCAATATTACATAGATAGAAAAAAGCTTTCCTTGAAACAGTCTCGATATGAGTAACGCCGAGATCCTTCACAGTTTTATTTGAGACGACTGTACAACCATCAATATTAATTGTCAGATTCAACCGAAGATCTCTTTGTTTCTTGAGCTAGAACAAGCATCTCTGTTTTGTCCGAGTTTAAAAGTAGAACATTTGCCGCCATCCACTTCCTTATGTCTGAAACACAGGCTTCCAGGGAAGGCAATTTTGGGGCATCACCATGTTTCATCAAAATGTACAGGACAGGAGGTCTGATACGAACAGGCTCAGACAGCAATCAGACTGCTGAACATTTAAACTGGACTGACCATCTGCACTGACTCTCTGCACCTAAGCACACATGCACTCACTCACGCACACAGTTATGCATTCATCTCCACACACACATACACATTGCCTTCAGAAAGTATTCAAACCCTTTGATTTTTCCCCAGATTTTGTTAGGTTACAGCCTTACTCTAAAATTGATGAAATCGTTTCCCCCCCCCCCATCAATCTACACACAATACCCGACAATGACAAAGCAAAAACTGTTTTTTAGAAGATAAAAAAAGAAAAAAACTTAAATATCACATTTACATAAGTATTTTACTTAAGACACTTTACTCACTTTGTTGAAGCACCTTTGTGAGCAATTACAGCCTTGAGCCTGTAATGACATTACAAGCTAGGCACACCCTGAATTTGGGGAGTTTCTCCCATTCTTTGCAGATCCTCTCAATCTCTGTGGTTGGATGGGGTGCATTGCTGCACAGCTATTTTCAGGCCTCTCCAGAGATGTTCGATTGAGTTCAAGTTTGGGCTCTGGTTGGGCCACTTAAGGATATTCAGAGACTTGTCCTGGAGGCACTCCTGTGTTGTCTTTGCTGTGTGCTTAGAGTCGTTGTCCTGTTGGAAGGTGAACCTTCACCCTGGTCTGAGGTCTCTGGAGCAGGTTTTCATCAAGGATCTCTGTACTTTGCTCTCACCTTCCTTCAATCCTGATTAGTGTCCCTGTCCCTGAAAAACATCCCCACAGCATGATGCTGCCACCACCATGCTTCACTGTAGGGATGGTGCCAGGTTTCCTCCAGACGTGACACTTCGCATTCATGCCAATCTTGGTTTCATCAGATCAGAGAATGTTGTTTCTCATGGTCTGAGAGTCTTTAGGTGCCTTTTGGCAAACTCCAGTGGCTTCCGTCTGGCCACTATACAATAAAGGCCTGATTGATGGAGTGCTGCAGAGATAGTTGTCCTTCTGGAAGGTTCTCCCATCTCCACAGAGGAACTCTAGAGCTCTGTCAGTGACCACCAAGGCCATTCTCCCTCAATTACTCAGTTTGGCCGGGCACCTAGCTCTAGGAAGAGTCTTGGTGGTTCCAAACTTCTTTCATTTAAGAATGATAGATCCCACTGTGTTCTTCAAGACCTTCAACGCTGCAGACATTTTGTGGTACCCTTCCCCAGATCTGTGCCTTGACATAATCTTGTCTCGGAGTTCTATGGACAATTCCTTCGACCTCATGGCTTGGTTTTTGCTCTGACATGCACTGTCAACTGTGGGACCTTTTATATAGACAGGTGTGTGCCTTTCCAAATCATGTACGATCAATTGAATTTACCGCAGGTGTGGACTCCAAGTTGTAGAAACATCTCAATGATTATCAATGGAAACAGGATGCACCTGAGCTCAATTTTAAGTCCACGGCAAAGGGCCTGAATACTTGTGTAAATAAGGTACGTTTTTTTTGTATATAAATGTACAAACATTTATAAAAAACTATTTTTGCTTCGTCTTTATGGGGTTTTGTGTGTAGATTGATGAGGGAAACATTTTAATTCCATCCATTTTATAATAAGGAAGTAACGTAACAAAATGTGAAAAAGTCAAGGACCTGAATACTTTCCAAATGCACTGTAGGTTTTGGATGGCAGGGAGCTCAACCCCAATGATGTACTGTGACATACGCACTACCCTCTGTAACTCCTTGTGGTCGGATGCCAAGCAGTTGCAAAACCAAGCAGTGATGCAGCCTGTAAAGATGCTCTCAGTAATGCAGCTGTAGAACTTTTTGAAGATCTGAAGGCCCATGACATCTTTTCAGCATCCTGAGGGGGATGAGGTGTTATGTGTGTTGACCATGTTAATTCCTTAGTGATGTGTACACAAAGGAACTCGACCAGCTTCAGTACAGCTGTGTCGATGTGGCTCGGCCTTCACTTTCCTGTAGTCCACGATCAGTCCTTTGTCTTGCTGACGTTTTGGAAAGGTTGTTATCCTGGCAACACATTGTCAGGTCACTGACATTCTCCCTGATCTGGCCTACCACCGTCGTGTCGTCAGCAGACTTAATGGTGGTGTTGGAGTTGTGCACTGCCACGCAGTCGTGGGTGAACAGGGAGTACAGGAGGGGACTACGCACGCACGCCTGAGGGAGCCCTCGTGTTGAGGGTCAGCATGGCGGATGTGTTGTTGCCTACTCTCACCACCTGGGGGCAGCCCGTCAGGAAGTCCAGGATCCAGTTGCAGAGGGCTGTTCAGTCCCAGGGCCCTGAGCTTAGTTATGAGCTTGGAGGGCAATATGGTGTTGAATGCTGAGCTGTAGTCAATGAACAACATTCTCACATAGGTGTTCCTCTTATCCAGGTGGGAGAGGGCAGTGTGGAGTGCAGTAGAGATTGTGAATCTGATTGGGTGGTATGCAAATTGGAGTGGGTCCAGTGTGTCTAGGATGATGGTGTTGATAAGAGCCATGAACAGCCTTTCAAAGCATTTCATTGCTACCGATGTTGAGTGCTACAGGGCGATAGTCAATTAGGCAGGTTACCTTGGCGTTCTTGGGCACAGGGACTATGGTGATCTGCTTGAAACGTAGGTATTACAGACTGGGTTAGGGAGAGGTTAAAAATGTCAGTGAAGACACTTTGAGTACATGTCCTGGTAATCCATCTTGGCCCGCGGCCTTGTGAATGTTAACCTCTTACATCTAGATGTTCCGCTAGCGGAACACCTGCTCCAATATCCAATGATAGGCGTGGCGCGAATTACAAATTCCTCAAAAATACAAAAACTTCAATTTTTCAAACATATGACTATTTCACAGCATTTTAAAGACAAGACTCTCCTTTATCTAACCACACTGTCCGATTTCAAAAAGGCTTTACAGTGAAAGCAAAACATTAGATTATGTCAGCAGAGTACCCAGCCAGAAATAATCAGACACCCATTTTTCAAGCTAGCATATAATGTCACAAAAACCCAGAAGACAGCTAAATGCAGCACTAACCTTTGATGATCTTCATCAGATGACACACCTAGGACATTATGTTATACAATACATGCATGTTTTGTTCAATCAAGTTCATATTTATATCAAAAAACAGCTTTTTACATTAGCATGTGACGTTCAGAACTAGCATACCCCCCGCAAACTTCCGGGGAATTTACTAACAATTTACTAAATTACTCACGATAAACGTTCACAAAAAGCATAACAATTATTTTAAGAATTATAGATACAGAACTCCTCTATGCACTCTATGTCCGATTTTAAAATAGCTTTTTGGTGAAAGCACATTTTGCAATATTCTAAGTACATAGCCCAGCCATCATGGGCTAGCTATTTAGACACCCGGCAAGTTTAGCCTTCACCAAAATCAGATTTACTATAACAAAAATGTTATTACCTTTGTTGTCTTCGTCAGAATGCACTCCCAGGACTGCTACTTCAATAACAAATGTTGGTTTGGTCCCAAATAATCCATCGTTATATCCAAATAGCGGCGTTTTGTTCGTGCGTTCCAGAAACTATCCGAAATGGGGGTCGTGCGCATGGCGCAATTCGTGACAAGAAAATTCTAAATATTACATTACCGTACTTCGAAGCATGTCAACCGCTGTTTAAAATAAATTTTTATGCAATTTATCTCGTAAAAAAGCGATAATATTCCGACCGGGAATCTCCTTTTCGGCAAACAGAGGAAAAATCACAAAGACGGCGGCGACCAGTGCACGCGCCTAAGCCCACAGTCCCTTGATCGGCCACTTGAGAAAGGCGATAATGTGTTTCAGCCTGGGGCTGGGATGACGACATTCTGTTTTTTCCCGGGCTCTGAGAGCCTATGGAAGACGTAGGAAGTGTCACGTTAGAGCAGAGATCCTTTGTAATTGAATGAGATGGCAAAGAAGTTCAAGAAATGGTCAGACAGGCCACTTCCTGTAAAGGAATCTCTCAGGTTTTGACCTGCCATTTGAGTTCTGTTATACTCACAGACACCATTCAAACAGTTTTAGAAACTTTGGAGTGTTTTCTATCCAAAGCCAATAATTATATGCATATTCTAGTTACTGGGCAGGAGTAGTAACCAGAATAAATCGGGTACGTTTTTTATCCAGCCGTGAAAATACTGCCCCCTATCCATAACAGGTTAACCTGTTAAAAGGTCTTACTCACATCGGCTATGGAAAGCGAGATCACACAGTCGTCCGGAACAGCTGGTGCTCTCATGCATGGTTCAGTGCTGCTTGCCTCAAAGCGAGCATAGAAGCCATTTAGCTCATCTGGTAGGCTTGAGTCACTGGGCAGCACACGGCTGGGTTTCCCTTTGTAATCCGTGATAGTTTGCAAGCTCTGACACAGTTGACGAGTGTCATTAAAATAAGTCAAATTCTATCTTAGTCCTATATTGATGCTTTGCCTGTTTGATGGTTCATCGGAGGTCGTAGCAGGATTTCTAATGCTTCGATCACACCGACAGCTCCATTGCGTTTCGGTACACCAGAATTACATTAATTTCCAATGAAAGCCTGCAGCATTGCGTTGCAGAGGCAATTGCACTGAGTTCGGTGTGTTGCACATGTTGGATTTATCAAACGTATGCGTAAAACTGTATGCGTAGAAGGCTTGACAGAAATGGTAGCAGGAGGTGAATGTTGAACTTTTGTTGCATACGTATCCAGATCATGCTGCGTACTATTTTGCCCAGTGACGCTGTCGGTGTGTTCGAAGCGTTATAAGCGACCGGATTAGTGTTC
Source organism: Salmo salar (assembly GCF_965601325.2). NCBI lineage: Eukaryota > Metazoa > Chordata > Actinopteri > Salmoniformes > Salmonidae > Salmo > Salmo salar. Next base: position 36,613,549 of record NC_138316.1, read on the forward strand.
TCCTTGAAAGCGGCAGCTTTAGCTCAGTGCAGATGTTGCCTGTAATCCGTGGATTCTATTTTTAATATGTACGTACAGTCACTGTGGGGACGACATCGTCGATTCCCTTATTAATAAAGTCAGTGACTGATGTGGTAAACTCCTCAATGTTATTGGATGAGTCCTGGAACATATTCCAGTCTGTGCTAGCGAAACAGTCCTGTAGCTTAGCGTCCGCTTCAACGGACCACTTCCGCATTGAGCGCATCACTGGTACTTCCTGTTTGAGTTTTTGTTTGTAAGCAGGATTCAGGAGGATAGAGTTGTAGTCAGATTTGCCAAAGTGAGGGCGAGGAAGAGCCTTGTGTGTGTGGAGTAAAGGTGATTTTGTTGCCTCTAGTTGCACAGGTGACATGCTGGTCAAACAGATTTCAGTTTCCCTGCATTAAAATTACCAGCCACGGAAACGCTGACTCTTGGTGTGCATTTTCTTGTTTGATTATGGCCTTATACAGCTCGTTGAGTGCGGTCTTAGTGCCAGCATCGGTTTGTGCTGGTAAATAGATAGCTGTGAAAATATAGATAAACTCTCTTGGTAAATAGTGTGGTCTGCAGCTTATCATGAGGTAGTCTAACTCAGGTGAGCAAAAACATGAGACTTCCTTAACATTTAGATATCTTGCACCTGCTGCTCTTAACAAGGAGACACACCCCTCCGTCTTAGTCTTACCCGAGGCTGCCGTCCTGTCTAGACGATGTATGAAGAAACCCGCGAGATATACTATATTGTCCTTGTCACACGGAGTTCATCCAATTTGTTCTCCAGTGTCTGCACATTCGCCAGCAGAACAGAGGGCAATGGCGGTCTATTTGTTCGCCGACGTAACCTCGTTAGGATGCCGCCTCGTACACAAAATAGCAGAATTGGTCAGGAGCCTGTAAAACGTCCGCTATCCACTTCAGCGCCATCTTCAGTGCGGGCCACCCTGGTGATCTATCCCTGGAGATGATGTCCCAGTGTGGACCATGTCACCCTGGTGATCTATCCCTGGAGATGATGTCCCAGTGTGGACCATGCCACCCTGGTGATCTATCCCTGGAGAGGATGTCCCAGTGTGGACCACGTCACCCTGGTGATCTATGTCTAGATGTCTCGGTTAGACCTTCGCAGGGGTTGAGTCAGGGGTGTGTGTGTGTGTGTGTGTGTGTGTGTGTGTGTGTGTGTCTGTAGCTGTCATAGAGGCATTGAGTCAGGGTGAGAGTAAGTTGTTTTGGCGTGTGAGATGGGCTTGGGGGGGGGGGGGCGCTGTGGGGGTGTGTATATTTCCGCCAGAGCCACTCAATCATCTCTTATTCTACCGTCCTTGATACACTTTCACGACCCAGTAGAAACCCTGCTGCTGCATTCAGACAGTCATCTAACACTTCTCTACTCCCCCCCAGAGTTTATTGACCAGCTCTCTTCTCATCCTCCCATGCACCTTCTCTCTTTACATCTTGCTCTCTTTCTTTCTAGCTCACTCACTCTCTCGCGGTTCCTTCCCCTCTTATTTTCCTCTCTCTCTCACCTTCTCCCTCCTCTCTTCTCACCATCTCCATCACCATCTCGCTCTTTCCCTCCTCTCTCTCCATCTCTCCTGTATAACCTAGATTTGAAACTTTCCTGAAAATGCAGCCTTTGAGGGAGTGTTGTTAAGGATTCTCTTTTTCTCTTTTTGGGAGAGAGATAGCAAGTGAGGGAGTCAGAGAGAGAGAGAGAGAGCAAGAGAAAGAGAGGGAGAGAGAGAAGTTACTGACATTTTTCAACCCTAGAGCTGTTAGTGTTTTTCTCTGCTCCTGGCGTCTTGACCATAGTTTATACACTGTTTTAATCAGTACACCTCTGGTGTGAATACATCATCCTGATGAAGGCACAGTGATGCCGAAACATTGCTGTTTTACCCAATAAATTACTGTGAGTTTATATATAGAGTGTGCAACTCTTGATTTTTATAGCTTACAGTTTATTTGCTGTTAGTCAGCACCTCTACACTAAATAATTTTCTCTGGCTGTGTGCCAGGTCATGCTTTTTATTGGAATACATTAAACCAACATATTTTGGGGGGTCTTGGGCAGCAGGTAGCCAAGCGGTTAGAGGGGCAAGCCAGCAGCAGGATGGTTGCCAGTTCGAATCCCGGGTCTAACCGGAAAAATCGTGCAGAAAGTGATCTGGCAGCTGGAGGGTTGCTGGTACCAAATTCTAAATGCCACCGCCTGTCGTTGTGCCCTTGAGCAAGGCACTTAAACCCACAACAGCTGCTCAACAGGTTCCGTAGTTTGGCAGCCCCCCTCTCCAACCTGTGTGTGAGTCTTTTAGAGAGGTTGGGGTAAAGCGGAAGTCAAATTTCCGTTGGACCTCTACAAATGGACAAATAAAGTGATCTTAGTCTTGGTGCCTAGGACATCTCTATATCTTAACCAGTACTAGAGGCCGACCGATTATGATTTTTCAACGCCGGTACCGATTATTGGAGGGCCACAAAATGCCGATACCGATTAATCGGCCGTTTTTTAATATATTGTTTTTACATGTATTTGTAATAATGACAATTACAACAATACTGAATGAACACTTATTTTAACTTAATATAATATATCAATAAAATCTATTTAGCCTCAAATAAATATTGAAACATGTTCAATTTGGTTTAAATAATGCAAAAACAAAGTGTTGGAGAAGAAAGTAAAAGTGCAATATGTGCCATGTAAGAAAGCTAACGTTTAAGTTCCTTGCTCAGAACATGAGAACATATGAAAGCTGGTGGTTCCTTTTAACATGAGTCTTCAATATTCCCAGGTAAGAAATTTTAGGTTGTAGGAATTATAGGACTATTTCTCTCTATACGATTTGTATTTCATATACCTTTGACTATTAAATGTTCTTATAGGCACTTTAGTATTGCCAGTGTAACAGTATAGCTTCCGTCCCTCTCCTCGCTCCTACCTGGGCTCGAACCAGGAACACATCGACAACAGCCACCCTCGAAGCAGCGTTACCCATGCAGAGCAAAGGGAACAACTACTCCAAGTCTCAGAGTGAGTGACGTTTGAAACATTATTAGCGTGCACCCCACTAACTAGCTAGCCATTTCACATCGGTTACACCAGCCTAATCTCGGGAGTTGATAGGCTTGAAGTCATAAACAGCGCAATGCTTGAAGCATTGCGAAGAGCTGCTGGCAAAATGCACGAAAGTGCTGTTTGAATGAATGCTTACGAGCCTGCTGGTGCCTACCACCGCTCAGTCAGACTGCTCTATCAAATCATAGACTTAATTATAACATAATAACACACAGACATATGAGCCTTAGGTCATTTATATGGTCAAATCCGGAAACTATCATCTCGAAAACAAAACGTTTATTCTTTCAGTGAAATACGGAACCGTTCCGTATTTTATCTAACGGGTGGCATCCATAAGTCTAAATATTCCTGTTACATAGCACAACCTTCAATGTTATGTCATAATTACGTAAAATTCTGGCAAATTAGTTCGCAACGAGCCAGGCGGCCCAAACTGTTGCATATACCCTGACTCTGCGTGCAATGAACACAAGAGAAGTGACACAATTTCACCTGGTTAATATTGCCTGCTAACCTGGATTTCTTTTAGCTAAATATGCAGGTTTAAAAATATATACTTCTGTGTATTGATTTTAAGAAAGCCATTGATGTTTATGGTTAGGTACAGTCGTGCAACGATTGTGCTTTTTTCGCAAATGCGCTTTTGTTAAATCATCCCCCGTTTGGCGAAGTTGGCTGTCTTTGTTAGGAAGAAATAGTCTTCACACGGTTCGCAAAAAGCCAGGCGGCCCAAACTGCTGCATATACCCTGACTCTGTTGCAAGAGAAGTGACGCAATTTTCCTAGTTAAAAGAAATTAATGTTCGCAGGCAATATTAACTAAATATGCAGGCTTAAAAATATATACTTGTGTATTGATTTTAAGAAAGGCATTGATGTTTATGGTTAGGTACACGTTGGAGCAACGTCCTTTTTCGCGAATGCGCACCGCATCGATTATATGCAACGCAGGACAGGCTAGATAAACTAGTAATATCATCAACCATGTGTAGTTAACTAGTGATTATGATTGATTTATTGTTTTTATAAGATAAGTTTAATGCTAGCTAGCAACTTACCTTGGCTTCTTACTGCATTCGCGTAACAGGCAGGCTCCTCGTGGAGTGCAATGTAAGGCAGGTGGCTATAGCGTTGGACTAGTTAACCGTAAGGTTGCAAGATTGAATCCCCGAGCTGACAAGGTAAAAATCTGTCGTTCTGTCCCTGAACAAGGCAGTTAACGCACTGTTCCTAGGCCGTCATTGAAAATAAGAATGTGTTCTTAACTGACTTGCCTAGTTAAATAAAAATACTGATGTCCGATTGTTATGAAAACTTGAAATCGTCCCTAATTAACTGGCCATTCCGATTAATCGGTCGACCTCTAACCACTACATCTCTGGTTGTCTTTCCAAATGCTGTGTTAAGACCCACTGATGGGTCATGGGTAATACCATTTGGATCTGGGAGCGACTTAGGATGGGACTGGATCCTAGTATCTAACATCTGTCTTGTGTACTTAGTCGGGTCACATGGACAACTAGCAGCTCTCGTGGGTCAGTTAAATGGGAGGGAACCACTGGCCTAGATAGCTGCTAGATACTTGCAGGACGAGTTGTTGTCATCTTAGCTACTAAGGCAGATCAGTGGTGTGTGTGTGTCCTTGTGATCTATTGTCTTTGTGTCAAGTTCTCAAGCTAGAAGTTGCCCTTAGCCACAGATCTGGGCTCTGCTTACCATCCCTCACAGCCTACCTTAACCATTAGGTGGTGGAGTACATACTGACTTTAGATCGGTGTGCAAGGCAAGGGTCATTGTACTCTGTATCCCTTCAGCTGTCTCTGCATGTTGCGTCAGCAGGCTAGTAGATAGTGTTGGAGCTGGGCTGGAACAAAGCCTGTACGTTATCGTATCCCCTATTGTGAGCTACAAGGTGCGCTAGGCTGCTCCCTCTGCCAATGTCTTCAACTGCATCCCAAATTGCACCCTGTTCCCTATATAGTGCACTAGTTTTGACCAGAGCCCTGTGGACCCTTAGTCAAAAATAGTCTACTAAAGATGGAAGGGTGCCATTTCAGACGAAGCCAGTGTCTTTGTCTCAGATGGTCTTTTACCGTAAGTGGCGTTTGCTGGCCAGTAGATGGAACCAGAGAGGTGAGTAAAGCCATGCCTCGCCAGGTGGTTGTCTGGCTCTCCCTTCTACATGTTCTGTCAGACAGAGAAAGGACAAATCACTGAGAAAGACAGACTGATAGCAGTTGCAGACATAGATTCGGTATCAAAGGTTTCCGTAGGCCCAGGTAGATAAAGATAGATATATACCGTACCAGTCAAAAGTTTGGATACACCTACTCATTCAAGGGTTATTCTTTATTTTTACTATTTTCTACATTGTATAATAATAGTGAAGAATTCAAAACTATGAATTAACACATATGGAATCATGTAGTAACCAGAAAAGTGTTAAACAAATCAAAATACATTTGAGTTTCTTCAAAGTAGCAACCCTTTGCCTTGATGACAGCTTCAGATCAAAGTGTATTTGTCATGTGCGCCGAATACAACAGGTGTAGACCTTAGAGTGAAATGCTTACTTACAGGCCCTAACCAACAGTGACATTTTTTATAAAAAAATAGGTATTAGGTGAACAATAGATAAGTAAAGAAATAAAAAAACAACAGTAAAAATACAGTGAAAAATAACAGTAGCGAGGCTATATACAGGCACCGGTTAGTCGGGCTAATTGAGGTAGTATGTACATGAATGTATAGTTAAAGTGACTATGCATATATGATAAAGAGAGCGTGGAAGGAGTGTAAAAGAGGGTTAGGGTGGGCGGGACAATGCAAATAGTTGATTACCTGTTTAGGAGTCTTATGGCTTTGCATACCCTTGGCATGCTCTCAACCAGCTTCATGAGGTAGTCACCTGGAATGCATTTCAATTAACAGGTATGCCTTGTTAAAAGTTAATTTGTGGAATTTCTTACCTTCTTAATGCGTTTGAGCCAATCAGTTGTGTTGTGACAAGGTAGGGGTGGTATACAGAAGATAGCCCTATTTGGTAAGAGACCAAGTCCATATTATGGGAAGAACAGCTCAAATAAGCAAAGAGAAATGACAGTCCATCATTACTTTAAGACATGAAGGTCAGGCAATCCTAAAAATGTCAAGACCTTTGAAAGTTTCTTCAAGTGCAGTTGCAAAACCATCAAGCGCTATGATGAAACTAACTCTCATGAGGATCGCTACAGGAAAGGAAGACCCAGAGTTCATTAGAAATACCAGCTTCAGAAATTGCAGCCCAAATAAATGCTTCACAGAGTTCAAGTAACAGACACATCTCAACATCAACTGTTCAGAGGAGACTGCGTGAATCAGGCCTTTGTGGTCGAATTGCTGCAAAGAAACTATTACTAAAGGACACCAATAAGAAGAAGAGGCTTGCTTGGGCCATGAAACACGAGCAATGGACATTAGACCGGTGGAAATCTGTCCTTTTGGTCTGATGAGTCCAAATTCGAGATTTTTGGTTCCAACCGCTGTGTCTTTGTGAGACGCAGAGTAGGTGAACGGATGATCTCCGCATGTGTGGTTCCCACCGTGAAGCATGGAGGAGGAGGTATGATGGTGTGGGGGTGCTTTGCTGGTGGCACTGTCAGTCATTTATTTAGAATTCAAGGCACACTTACCCAGCATGGCTACCACAGCATTCTGCAGCGATTTCCCATCTGGTTTGCGCTTAGTGGGACTATAATTTGTTTTTCAATAGGGCAATGGCCCAACACACCTCCAAGCTGTGTAAGGGCTATTTGACCAAGGAGAGTGATGGAGTGCTGCATCAGATGACCTGGCCTCCACAATCACCCGACCTCAACCCAATTGAGATGGTTTGGGAGGAGTTGGACCGCAGAGTGAAGGAAAAGCAGCCAAAAAGTGCTCAGCATATGTGGGAACTCCTTCAAGACTGTTGGAAAAGCATTCCAGGTGATGCTGGTTGAGAATGCGAAGAGTGTGCAAAGCTGTCATCAAGGCAAAAGGTGGCGACTTTGAAGAATCTAAAATATATTTTTGTTACTACATGATTCCATATGCATTATTTCACAGTTTTGATGTCTTCACTATTATTCTACAATGTAGAAAATAGTAAAAAATAAAGACCCTTGAATGAGAAGGTGTCCAAACTTTTGACTGGTACTACATACATACATACATACATACATACATACATACATACATACATACATACATACATACAGTTGAAGTCGGAAATGTACATACACCTTAGCCAAATACATTTAAACTTAGTTTTTCACAATTCCTGACATTTAATCCTAGTAAAAATTCCCTGTCTTAGGTCCGTTAGGATCACCACTTTATTTTAAGAATGTGAAATGTCAGAATAATAGTAGAGAGAATGATTGATTGATTTCAGCTTTTATTTCTTTCATCACATTCAGAAGTTTACATACACTCAATTAGTATTTGGTAGCATTGCCTTTAAATTGTTTAACTTGAGTGAAACGTTTCGGGTAGCCTTCCACAAGCTTTCCAAAATAAGTTGGGAGAATTTTGGTCCATTCCTCCTGACAGAGCTGGTGTAATTGAGTCAGGTTTGTAGGCCTCCTTGCTCGCACACGCCTTTTCAGTTCTGCCCACAAATGTTCTATAGGCTTGAGGTCAGGGCTTTGTGATGGCCACTCCAATACCTTGACTTTGTTGTCCTTAAGCCATTTTGCCACAACTTTGGAAGTATGCTTGGGGCCATTGTCCATCTGGAATACCCATTTATGACCAAGCTTTAACTTCCTGACTGATGTCTTGAGATGTTGCTTCAATATATCCACATAATGTTCCCCCATCATGATGCCATCTATTTTGTGAAGTGCACCAGTCCCTCCTGCAGCAAAGCACCCCCACAACATGATGCTGCCTCCCCCGTGCTTCACGGTTGGGATGGTGTTGTTCGGCTTGCAAGCCTCCCCCTTTTTCCTCCAAACATAACGATGGTCATTATGGCCAAACAGTTCTATTTTTGTTTCATCAGGCCAGAGGACATTGCTCCAAATAGTACGATCTTTGCAGGTGCAAACCGTAGTCTGGCTTTTTTATGGCGGTTTTGGAGCAGTGGCTTCTTCCTTCCTGAGCGGCCTTTCAGGTTATGTTGATATAGGACTCGTTTTACTGTGGCAATAGATACTTTTGTACCTGTTTCCTTCAGCATCTTCACAAGGTCCTTTGCTGTTGTTCTAAGATTGATTTGCACTTTTCGCACCAAAGTACGTTCATCTCTAGGAGACAGAACGCGTCTCTTTCCTGAGCAGTGTGACGGCTGCGTTCCCATGGTGTTCATACTTGCGTACTATTGTTTGTACAGATGAACGTGGTACCTTCAGGCGTTTGAAAATTGCTCCCAAGGATGAACCAGACTTGTGGAGGTCTACAAAAAAGATTTCTGATGTCTTGACTGATTTCTTTTGATTTTCCCATGATGTCAAGCAAAGAGGCACTGAGTTGGATGGTATGCCTTGAAATACATCCACAGGTACACCTCCAATTGACTCAAATGATGTCAATTAGCCTATCAGAAGCTTCTAAAGCCATAACATAATTTTCTGGAATTTTCCAAGCTGTTTAAAGGCACAGTCAACTTAGTATATGTAAACTTCTGATCCACTGGAATTGTGATATAGTGAATTATAAGTGAAATAATCTGTCTGTAAACAATTGTTGGAAAAATGACTTGTGTCATGCACAAAGTAGATGTCCTAACCGACTTGCCAAAACTATAGTTTGTTAACAAGAAATTTGTGGAGTGGTTGAAAAACGAGTTTTAATGACTCCAACCTAAGTGTATGTAAATTTCCGACTTCAACTGTACATACATTTGGGTATTATTATTTGTAGGTATTTTCTGACTTTGTTGAACCCATAGATACAGAGAGAGAGGGTGACAGTGGGGATAGATATAGGCTGTGTCAAAGGGCTGTCACGTCCTGACCAGTATAAGGGGTTATTTGTTATTGTAGTTTGGTCAGGGCGTGGCAGGGGTGTGTTTGTTTTGTGTTATCGGAGTTTTTGGGTATGGTTCTATGTTTTTGTATTTCTGTTTTTCTATGTTGTGTATTTCTTTGTGTTGGCCTGGTATGGCTCTCAATCAGGAACAGCTGTACATTGTTGTTGCTGATTGGGAGTCATACTTAGGTAGCCCTTTTTTCACCTGTCTTTTGTGGGAAGTTGGTTTTGCATTGCTAGTTGTGAGCCTGCAAACTGTCAAGCTGTCATTAGTTTTCTTGTTTTTTCGTTAAGCGTTAAATAAAAGTTTAAGATGAGCACTCAACCCGCTGCGCCTTGGTCTACTCCCTTCGACGGCCGTTACAAGGGCAGTATGTCACATTGGAACCTATGTTGACACTGTAGACACGTGTTCTGGAGGCTGTGGCATTACCGCTAGACCAGCCAGGCCACCCAGGGTAATGTCCTTGTTCCATACTGTACTGTATGTGCTGTAGCCAACTCTTCTGTCATTCATTGTCATGATACATGACATGTTGGCTTCAGCCCAGTGAGGGATGAGGCTACCTGACTACTATTTACCAGGGAAAAGGGTCCCAGACCTTCAACGAGGAGTCACACTCCAAACACAGATATTTAGTTTTTGTATGAAAGATGTTCTATTCATTGCTGATGGACCTCATCTAGGAGAATTCAATGCCTGGTTATTCTTGAGCAGGGTGAGAACTTCAGTGAGTCATGGTTTGCTATTTTGAGAACATCGGGGACCTGCGTTGACTCCCACACAACATGTGGCTTTGCTTCTGAGTCTGCTCGTTCTGTTCTGTTCATCAGTATGTGATAAAGGTCTTTAAGATTTGAACATCATAATGAAACAACGAACTACCAGAGTTGCTTGTCTCTGCAAACAAAAGAAGCGGCTGTACAAGACACCTGTTTGTAATCTACAGCAAAATGACAAAGACAGATGCCACATTACCATCGGTCAATGTGGTGTCCCTAGCTGACTCAGTGTGGTCTAAGGGAGGGGTTCTCACCTGATGGCCTGTCTCCACACCGTAATCTCTTCTCTCTGAGGAGGGAGGGGGAGAAACAAACAAACAAACAAACAGAGAGAGGAGAGAGGCAGAGAGGAGAGAGAGAAGTGAGACGAGAGAGAGACGAGAGAGAGAGAAGAGAGAGAGAGAGAGGAAGAGAGAGAAGAAGAGAGGAGAGACGAGAGAGATGAGAGAGAGATGAGAGAGAGAGAGAAGATCGAGAGAGAGAGAGAGAGAGAGAGAGAGAGAGATGAGAGAAGAGTGAGAGAGAGGAGAGAGAGAGAGAGAGAGAGAGAGAGAGAGAGAGAGAGAGAGAGAGAGAGAGAGAGATCTGATGATGTAGGTGGCAGGAGGCAGCAGTGTGAGAATGGTTGGCTGGGGAGCACATGCTGGACAGATGCTGATGCCATTAGGGCAACATCCCAAATGGAACCCTATTCTATATATAGTGCACTACTTTTTACCAGGACCCATACGACTCTGGTCAAAAGTAGTGCACTATATAGGGAATAGGGTGCCATTTGGGACGAAGCCAACAAGTAGCGGAGTGCTGAGCACAGCGGTTCATCTCTCTCTCTCCACATGGCTGTTCTGTTCACCAACCCTGTTCTTCCTTTAACTCAAAACAAACCCGCTACTCCAGGGCTCCGTACACACACATGTACGCAGAGACACACTCGTACAAAAGCATGCAAACACACACACACAGGCATGAACACACACACGCATGAATTTATACACACACACTCTGCCTCCTGTCTAGGAACATCTTTTCTAAATCATGTGTCCTGGTTTCCACGGCTCAAGATATATATGCTGGAGCTGTTATAGAAACCAGAGGAAAAAACATCCAGACGTCTTATACAAGGTGTGTGTGTGTGTGTGTGTGTGTGTGTGTGTGTGTGTGTGTGTGTGTGTGTACTGGTTTTCGGGTCTTAGTAGTCCTAAAATAACCCTGGCTGAGGGAGTGCTCCAGTATTCCCTAGGTGGAGAAATAAATGTGGCTCTGATGTTTCTGCCTGAGTGGAAAATACAGCAGGGCACTTAATGTCTGGAGACTTGACTCCAACCCACCGACCGACCTGTCTGTCAATCTATCTACAGTGCTACGTAACAGCCTTATTCTAAAATTGATGAAAAATATATTTTAAAAATCCCTCATCAATCTACACACAATACCCGATAATGACAAAGCAAAAATAAGTTTGTAGAAATGTTTGCAAATGTATTAAAAAGAAAAAAGAAATGTCCTTGTTTTTGAAAGAAAAAATAACATCAAATTGATCAGAAATACACTGTAGACATTGTTAATGTTGTAAATTACTATTGTAGCTGGAAACGGCAGATTTTTTATGGAATATCTACATAGGCGTACAGAGGCCCATTATCAGCAACCATCACTCCTGTGTTCCAATGACACGTTGTGTTAGCTAATCCAAGTTTATCATTTAAAAGGCTAATTGATCATTAGAAAAGCCTTTTGCAATTATTTCAGCACAGCTGAAAACTGTTGTTCTAATTAAAGAAGCAATAAAACTGGCCTTCTTTAGACTAGTTGAGTATCTGGAGCATCAGCATTTTTGAAGGCCAGCATCCCGGAGTTGCCTCCTAACTGTTGATGTTGAGACTGGTGTTTTGTGGGTACTATTTAATGAAGCTGCCAGTTGAGGACTTGTGAGGCATCTGTTTCTCAAACTACATACTCTAATGTAATCATTGCCCCAGTCTGAGAACCTGCTCCAGAGACCTCAGGACTTCATCAAGGATCTCTCTGTACTTTGCTCCGTTCATCTTTCCCTCGATCCTGACTAGTCTCCCAGTCCCTGCCGCTGAAAAACATCCCACCACCATGCTTCACTGTAGAGATGGTGCCATGTTTCCTCCAGACGTGACACTTGGCATTCAGGCCAAAGAGTTCAATCTTGGTTTCATCAGACCAGGGAATCTTGTTTCTCATGGTCTGAGTCCTTTTAGGTGCCTTTTGGTAAACTCTAAGCGGGCTGTCATGTGCCTTTTACTGAGGAGTGGCTTCCGCTGGCCACTCTACCATATAGGCCTGATTGATGGAGTGCTGCAGAGATGGTTGTCCTTCTGGAAGGTCCTCCCATCTCCACAGAGGAACTCTGGAGCTCTGTCAGAGTGACCATCGTGTTCTTGCTTACCTCCCTGATCAAGGCCCTTTCCCCCAATTATTCAGTTTGGCCGGGAGGCCAGCTCTAGGAAAAGTCTTAGTGCTTCCAAACTTCCATTTAAGAATGATAGAGGCCACTGTGTTCTTCAAGACCTTCAACGCTGCAGACATTTTTGGTACCCTTCCCCAGATCTGTGCCTCGACACTATCCTGTCTCGTAGCTCTCACATTTTCTTCGACCTCATGGCTTGGTTTTTGCTTTGACATGCACTGTCAACTGTGGGACCTTATATAGACAGTGTGTGCCGTTCCAAGTCATGTCCAATCAATTGAATTTACCACAGGTGGACTCCAAGTTGTAGAAACATCTCAAGGATGATCAATGGAAACAGGATGCACCTGAGCTCAATTTCGAGTCTCTTAGCAAAGGGTCCCTATATAAGGTATTTCTGAAAAGAATTCTAAACCTGTTTTCACTTTGTCATTATGGGGTATTCTGTGTAGATTGAGGTAAAAAAAAGAATGAATCCATTTTTAGAATAAGTCTGTAACGTAACAAAATGGTCTAAATACATGGTCCGAATGCACTGTATCTATCTGTCTGTCTGTCTGTTTCTGATCTATCGCTCACGCATAAAAACAGGAAATGGAGCCGCTAGGTCTCAGATATTCTAGGGTCAAGAATGTATTTATTAAAGGAAAACCAAAAGAAAGAAGATAAACAACAGGTTGTTGTCGTAGTTGTTGGCTCACTGGTGCTGTGGTGGAGCCCAGCTAATAGATGATAACCGTGGTGCATGTGTTTTCACATAGTTAAGAATGGACTGTTGTCTGTGTACTGGAACTCTACAAAAGTTGAAGAGCCATGAGCACACACATAATGTCGGGCTCATAAACCTTGCCTGTCACTACTCTGCTGTATGAGGGATCAAACTTCCTCCTGCACTCATTGTTCACAAATCATCCCCAGTGCAATCTACTAGTGTTATTTCAGACCTAAGACCCCGCTGTGCGCACACACACAACCGATGATCCAGCCCCCAACCCTTCCCATAGCTCATATGTCCCCAGCCAGCCCTCTCACACAGTGTTGTATGTAACATGATCCAGGGTAGGATTAATATATGAAGTGATTTTATGGTGGTGTTTGATTTAATGGTTAAAACCTCCTGCTTGTTATATCCTGTTTCCCCCTGATCTGATCATGTCCTATACACACACAGAGATCCTGTAATGACTTGACATTGTGTGCAGCCAGGGTTGTGTGCATGGGGTCTTGTAGTCGGTGTGTGTAGGCTTTTGCTCCAGCCCAACACACTAGGTTCAACAGTTCCTATAGTACATTTCCGTTTTGGTTCTGTTTCGTGCCTAATGAACACAGCCCAGGTGTTAGTGCTGTGTTAGTTCTGGGCTGAAATGAAGGCCAGTACTGCATACCTTCAGGACTGGAGTTGCCCACTGCTCTCCTGTTGTAAGCCGTTGTTCGATAAGAGATAAGGTTGCCTGATGCCCCCCTCATTCCCCCTTTATGCCAGGAAGATGATGTTTGCATCCCAAATTGTACACTAGTGCTTAGAGCGTTGGACCAGGAACTGAAAGGTTGCTGGTTCAAATCTCCAAGCTGACAAGGCTCTGTCAATGTGCCCTTGAGCAAGGCACTTAACACTAATAGCTCTGTAAGTCACTCTGGATAAGAGCGTCTGCTAAATGACTGAAATGGAAATGAAAATAGTGCACTGCTTTTGACCAGTGCCCACAAAATTGTTGGATCCCAAATGGCACCCTGAATCCTCATAGTGAACTACTTTGGATCGGAACACACACACACACACACACACACACACACACACACACACACACACACTGCATTTGAGATATGCCCATTGACCCTAAACAAACTTTTCTGTCTTTTTAGATGGTGCTTCAGTATCTGCTAGCTGACTGCCTCCTCTCTGAGCTAGAACAAAGCCCAGACTCTCTTCCTTATAGACTTAGTGTATTTAATAACCCCCCCCCCCAAAAAAAAAAATCAAAAGCTGCCAGTCGGTGTGTGGACAAGTCCTGGATTGGAACTATGCTAGTCAGTGTCTTTCTTTCTGAATTAGTCTTTGTAGGGCTCTGGTCAGAAGTCATATGCTCTGTAGGGAAAATGGAGCCATTTGGGACGCAGACATTGTCTACTTAAACTGAGTGATGTTCCCTGAAATGTCTCCTTCAGTTGTATGAAGAAAATATGCCTGGAGTTTCTGCTGAAAGTGAGGGAGTTTTCCTGAACTTATGTACTGCGTCCCAAATGGCACACTATACAGTGCCACTGACACGGCCCGCTACCAAAGCCTTTGGGCTCTCCTTCTCCGTGGCTAACATGAGTAAGACATTTTAAATGTGTTAACCCTCGCAAGCCTGCCGGCCCAGACGGTATCCCTAGCCCTGTCCTCAGAGCATGCTCAGACCAGCTGGCTGGTGTGTTTACGGGCATATTCAATCAATCCCTATCCCAGTCTGTTGTCCCCACATGCTTCAAGATGGCTGACATTGTTCCTGTTCCCAAGAATGCTAAGGTAACTGAACTAAATGACTATTGCACTGTTGCACTCACTTCTTGGGAACAGGAACAATGTCAAGGATCATATCACCTCCACCCTACCTGATACCCTAGACCCACTCCAATTTGCTTACCGCCCCAATAGGTCCACTGACGATGCAATCGCCATCACACTTGCACACTGCCCTATCCCATCTGGACAAGAGGAATACCTATGTGAGTGATGTTCATTGACTACAACCCGCCCTGTGCAACTGGGTCCTGGACTTTCTGACGGGCCGCCCACCCAGGTAGGAAGGTAGGAAACATGTCCACCCCGCTGATCCTCAATACTGAGGCCCCACAAGGGTGCGTTCTCAGCCCTCCTGTACTCCCTGTTCACCCATGACTCCGTGGCCATGCACGCTTCCAACTCTATCATCAAGTTTGCAGACGACACTACAGTGGTAGGCTTGATTACTAACAACGACGAGACGGCCTACAGGGAGGAGGTGAGGGCCCTCGGAGTGTGGTGTCAGGAAAATAACCTCGCACTCAATGTCAACAAAACAAAGGAGATGATCGTGGACTTCAGGAAACAGCAGAGGGAGCAGCCCCCTATCTACATCGACGGGATAGTAGTGGAGAGGGTGGAGAGTTTTAAGTTCCTCGGCGTACACATCACGGACAAACTGAAATGGTCCACCCCACAGACAGCGTGGTGAAGAAGGCGCAACAGCGCCTCTTCAACCTCAGGAGACTGAAGATATTTGGTTTGTCATCTAAAACACACAAACTTTTACAGATGCACAATCGAGAGCATCCTGTCGGGCTGTATCACCGCCTGGTACGGCAACTGCTCCTCCCTCAACCGCAAGGCTCCCCAGAGGGTAGTGCCACAACCAGCCACAACGCATCATCAGTACAGGTGCATCAAAGCTGGGACCAAGAGACGGATGGCCTTGAGAGAGAAGCTGTTTTTCCAGACTGTTTAACAGCCATCACTAACATAGAGAGGCTGCTGCCAACATACAGACTGAAATCTCTGGCCACTTAAATAAATGGACTTAATAAAGGTATCACTAGTCACTTTAAATAACGCCTCTTTAACAATGTTTACATATCCTACATTACTCATCTCATGTATATACTGTATTCTATGCCATCTACTGCATCTTGCCTATGCCGCACGGCCATCGCTCATCCACATATTTTTATGTGCATATTCTTATTTATTCCTTTGCATTTGTGTGTATAAGGTAGTCGTTGCGAATTTGTTAGATTACTTGTTAGATATTACTGCATTGTCAGAACTAGAAGCACAAGAATTTCGCTACACTCGCATTAACATCTGCTAACCATGTGTATGTGACCAATAAAATTTGATTTGATTTGATAGTGTGTAATGTAATGGCACCCTGTTCAGTGTTTCGTGTGGAATGTAATGGCACCCTGTTTAGTGTGGAATGTAATGGCACCCTGTTTAGTGTGGAATGTAATGGCACCCTATTCAGTATTTAGTGTGGAATGTAATGGCACCCTATTCAGTATTTAGTGTGGAATGTAATGGCACCCTGTTCAGTGTTTCGTGTGGAATGTAATGGCACCCTGTTTAGTGTGGAATGTAATGGCACCCTGTTCAGTGTTTAGTGTGGAATGTAATGGCACCCTGTTCAGTGTTTCGTGTGGAATGTAATGGCACCCTGTTCAGTGTTTAGTGTGGAATGTAATGGCACCCTGTTCAGTGTTTAGTGTGGAATGTAATGGCACCCTGTTCAGTGTTTCGTGTGGAATGTAATGGCACCGTGTTTCGTGTGGAATGTAATGGCACCCTGTTCAGTGTTTAGTGTGGAATGTAATGGCACCCTGTTCAGTGTTTCGTGTGGAATGTAATGGCACCCTGTTTAGTGTGGAATGCAATGGCACCCTGTTCAGTGTTTCATGTGGAATGTAATGGCACCCTGTTCAGTGTTTCGTGTGGAATGTAATGGCACCCTGTTTAGTGTTTAGTGTGGAATGTAATGGCACCCTGTTTAGTGTGGAATGTAATGGCACCCTGTTCAGTGTTTCGTGTGGGAATGTAATGGCACCCTGTTTAGTGTGGAATGTAATGGCACCCTGTTTAGTGTGGAATGTAATGGCACCCTGTTTTGTGTGGAATGTAATGGCACCCTGTTTAGTGTGGAATGTAATGGCACCCTGTTCAGTGTTTCGTGTGGAATGTAATGGCACCCTGTTTAGTGTGGAATGCAATGGCACCCTGTTCAGTGTTTCATGTGGAATGTAATGGCACCCTGTTCAGTGTTTCGTGTGGAATGTAATGGCACCCTGTTTAGTGTTTAGTGTGGAATGTAATGGCACCCTGTTTAGTGTGGAATGTAATGGCACCCTGTTCAGTGTTTCGTGTGGAATGTAATGGCACCCTGTTTAGTGTGGAATGTAATGGCACCCTGTTTAGTGTGGAATGTAATGGCACCCTGTTTCGTGTGGAATGTAATGGCACCCTGTTTAGTGTGGAATGTAATGGCACCCTGTTCAGTGTTTCGTGTGGAATGTAATGGCACCCTGTTCAGTGTTTCGTGTGGAATGTAATGGCACCCTGTTTAGTGTGGAATGTAATGGCACCCTGTTTAGTGTGGAATGTAATGGCACCCTGTTCAGTGTTTTTAGTGTGGAATGTAATGGCACCCTGTTCAGTGTTTCGTGTGGAATGTAATGGCACCCTGTTCAGTGTTTCGTGTGGAATGTAATGGCACCCTGTTTAGTGTGGAATGTAATGGCACCCTGTTTAGTGTGGAATGTAATGTCACCCTGTTTAGTGTGGAATGTAATGGCACCGTGTTTAGTGTGGAATGTAATGGCACCGTGTTTAGTGTGGAATGTAATGGCACCCTGTTCAGTGTTTCGTGTGGAATGTAATGGCACCCTGTTCAGTGTTTCGTGTGGAATGTAATGGCACCCTGTTTAGTGTGGAATGTAATGGCACCCTGTTTAGTGTGGAATGTAATGGCACCCTGTTTAGTGTGGAATGTAATGGGAGGCATTTTCTAAAGTACACATTAAATGAGTCATAATGATTGGAGTGGGCTGGTCCCCTCTATTAGTTAGAGCCAACACCTGGAGATGTTCTGTGTGTGTGTGTGTGTGTGTGTGTGTGTGTGTGTGTGTGTGTGTGTGTGTGTGTGTGTGTGTGTGTGTGTGTGTGTGTGTGTGTGTGTGTGTGTGTGTGTGTGTGTGTGTGTGTGTGTGTGTGTGTGTACGATTGCACGATTGCAGTGCACAACAGTGTGTGTGTGTGTGTGTGTGTGTGCCACCACGATGAAGAAAGTGGGGGGATGACTCAAGTGAGCAGAAAGGTGTCCGGGCAGCCCTTGCCTCATAGGATGCCTGTTGGAGCAGTGATATCACAATGGTTAGAGGGAGGGAGATGTGGGCAGTGACACGGCTTTAGGATCCAAAAGGATCCTGTTCCTCTTGTCTCTTAATACATTTTCACCTGAACTCAACCAGCTATTGTCTTGAAGACCATAGTTGTCTCGAAGACCATAGTTGTCTCGAAGACCATAGTTGAAGACCATAGTTGTCTCGAAGACCATAGTTGTCTTGAAGACCATAGTTGAAGACCATAGTTGTCTCGAAGACCATAGTTGTCTCGAAGACCATAGTTGTCTCGAAGACCATAGTTGAAGACCATAGTTGTCTCGAAGACCATAGTTGTCTCGAAGACCATAGTTGTCTCGAAGACCATAGTTGGTGGAGTACTAACATTAACCCTCTGACTTTTAATCCTCGTGGCCTACAGGCAAAGAACAGTGATGGTTCATTTTTGGGTAATTTCCCCCACTCAATTTTATTTTGCTTTGTTCTTGTAGATTTTTTGCAAAGATAATTCCTATTTGATTGAGAATGGAATGTTGTCCCTGTCTCATAGCGTCCAGAAATCTGTCTGTCCATTTGAATGTATATATTAAAGAGGTCTTTGTCAGTTCGCCCCCAACTACTCTCTCTAGCCGGAGGACAGAAGCTTTAATGTAATAATCAGTGTATTAGTTGGCTAGAGGTACATCCCCTCCTCTCCTGCCAATACACACACACACACACACACACACACACACACACACACACACACACACACACACACACACACACACACACACACACACTACAGAGTCAAATAGGGACTTTCCAGTGAAGGGAGATTTCCAAGGCTCTGGCCTTGTACTTAATAAAACCGAATATACACACATACACACACACACATTTTAGCTATCTCCAGCCGCACATCCAGTACAATACTCAGTGTTTTCCAGTCTGGCTTCTCTCTCCTCTTCAAATAAGACCCATTTCCTTCGTAAGGTGACTGGTACATTCTGCCATATTGTTAGCTTTGAAGTTCCATTTTAGCTTGGTAAAGAAATCCAATTTAGTCGCAAAAGTACATTTACTACTTTTATTTTAATTTTTTTGAGCCTCAGTGGAGCCTGGTGGAGTTCAGACAGGACTGTTCTACTCATGGGTTCACTAGAGCCTGGTAGAATTCAGACTGGACTGTTCTACTCATGGGTTCACTAGAGCCTGGTGGAGTTCAGACTGGACTGTTCTACTCATGGGTTCACTAGAGCCTGGTAGAGTTCAGACTGGGCTGTTCTACTCATGGGTTCACTAGAGCCTGGTAGAGTTCAGACTGGACTGTTCTACTCATGGGTTCACTAGAGCCTGGTAGAGTTCAGACTGGACTGTTCTACTCATGGGTTCACTAGAGCCTGGTAGAGTTCAGACTGGACTGTTCTACTCATGGGTTCAGTTCAGTAAATCTGCATTGTCCCAGGAGGGCAGTTTGTGTGCAGCTTTTAAAAGGAAAGTAGTAAAAAACCTACTTAATATAGAACAATGTGTTGAACCACTTACAAAACATACACAGTCACAGTTCAATGGAGTGTATTTGTCTTGCTATGAATCCCAGTTTGTCTTGTAATAATCAATAAGTGTTTTAATAAAACTACAGCCAACCAACTATCAATGTTTTTTGGGGTAAGGTTTTCCCGTACTGTCCATGGAAGATTGTACATGTTGAAACGGGACCAACTACAAGCAACTAGGTCCAGCAAATACCAACTGAAACTAGGTCCGGCAAGGACCAACTGAAACTAGGTCCGGCAAGGACCAACTGAAACTAGGTCCGGCAAGGACCAACTGAAACTAGGTCCGGCAAGGACCAACTGAAACTAGGTCCGGCAAGGACCAACTGAAACTAACTTACACACCTGGCCAATTAGTTTAACAACCGTCTGTAGACGGTGGGATTGGCTGTAGTTGGATAAATTTGTCTCTCACTCTCTCTCTCACACACACACACACACACACACACACACACACACACATGCACAGCATCTCAAAGCATTTAGGCTAGATCAGGTTCCTGTGCCCTCCACATGTCAGTCAGTTCCTTTCTTTAGCAAGGAAGGCTTTTGTTCCTTAGTTGTATTGTTCTTTGTGTGACTGAGTGGGCTGTGGGTTGGATCACAGGGAGTCAGCTCAACTTCTGAGTCATCAGCTTCTCTGGCTACGTACACATCACACACCAGACCCCCAGTTATATGTCCAGCATCTGTTCCGCTTGAACAAGACTGTGTGTGTGTGTGCGTGCGTGCGTGCGTGCGTGCGTGCGTGCGTGCGTATGTGCATGCTCGATCAACTTCTTATAATGGTGTGCACATATCCAGCTGTAAATCAGTTTCTAGGTAGAAATAAGACAAAGTTAATGCAGACAGTATTACATTTTTTTGTTCAATGTATTTTTTTAAACTATTTTTTTACCTCTTATTTTTATATATATTTTTATTATTATTATAGTTTTTTTTACCCCCCCAATTTGTAGTTAGTCTTGTCTCATCGTTGCAACTCCCGTACGGACATGGGAGAGGTGAAGGTCGAAATCCATGCGTCCTCCGAAACACGACCCTGCCAAGCTGCACTGCTTCGAGAGAGAATTTTAGTTAATGCCACTCCGATAATTTCAAAGATTTTACTGAGTTACGGTTCATATAAGGAAATCTGTTGGTCACAGATACCTTTAAAACAAATGGGCCTCACAATTCGCCTCAGGATCTCGTCTCGGTATTTCTGTGCATTCAAATTGACATCGATAAAATGCAATTGTGTTCATTGTCCGTAGCAAATGCCTGCCCACACCATCAAATCAAATCAAATGTATTTATATAGCCCTTCGTACATCAGCTGATATCTCAAAGTGCTGTACAGAAACCCAGCCTAAAACCCCAAACAGCAAGCAATGCATGTGAAAGAAGCACGGTGGCTAGGAAAAACTCCCTAGGAAAAACTCCCTAGAAAGGCCAAAAACCTAGGAAGAAACCTAGAGAGGAACCAGGCTATGAGGGGTGGCCAGTTCTCTTCTGGCTGTGCAGGGTGGATATTATAACAGAACATGGTCAAGATGTTAAAATGTTCATAAATGACCAGCATGGTCAAATAATAATAATCATAGTAGTTGTCGAGGGTGCAACAAGCATGTCCGGTGAACAGGTCAGGGTTCCATAGCCGCAGGCAGAACAGTTGAAACTGGAGCAGCAGCACGGCCAGGTGGACTGGGGACAGCAAGGAGTCATCATACCAGGTAGTCCTGAGGCATGGTCTTAGAGCTCAGGTCCTCCGAGAGAAAGAGAGAAAGAGAGAATTAGAGAGAGCATATTTAAATTCACACAGGACACCGGATAAGACAAGAGAAATACTCCAGATGTAACAGACTGACCCTAGCCCCCCGACACATAAACTACTGCAGCATAAATACTGGAGGCTGAGACAGGAGGGATCAGAAGACACTGTGGCCCCATCCGATGATACCCCCGGACAGGGCCAAACAGGCAGGATATAACCCCAACCCCACCATAACCCCACCACCATCATGGGGCACTCTGATCACAACGTTGACATCAGCAAACTGCTCGCCCACACTAGGCCGGTTTTGAGGCCCGGTTGGACGTAATGCCAAATTCTCTAAAATGACATTGGAGGCGGCTTATGGTAGAGAAATGAACATTCAACTCTCTGGCAACAGCTCTGGTGGACATTCCTGCAGTCAGCATGCCAATTGCAGGTGGATGGATTATCTTGGTAAAGAAGAAATGCTCACTAACAGGGATGTAAACTAATGTGTGCACAACATTTTAGACATTTCATTTATGCTCATGAAACATGTGACCAACACTTTACATGTTGCGTTTTATATTTTTGTTCAGTGTAGAAGGCATGTGTGACTGAGGTGAAAAGTTGAAGAGTGGCAGGATTTATGTAGTACTCATTCAAATACTATCTGAAGCTGTGGCTCACTGTTCAGCCTGCTGTTTTAAAGAGCCACGCTTAAATTTGCCAGTCTCCTGCCCTGCTGTGTGTGTGTGTGTGTGTGTGTGTGTGTGTGTGTGTGTGTGTGTGTGTGTGTGTGATCACAGGAAGTCATCATCGGTAGGATAAACATGGCGGTGTATTTGAGGCCGGCTGAGCCCCTTAAAATTGACACACAAAGAAGGCCTGTGTCCAGCCTCCATTCTCCATTACAGTCCTGGATTGTGTTCTTTGGGGCATGCGACCGAAAATGTTTTGCAACAGAAAAAGGAAAAACAATATTTCTCATTGGACGAAGTATCTTCCTGTTTCAGTCCGTTTTCTTCCGTTTGCTTCCTAATGAACATGACCCTGGCCTAGCCTGCTCATCCATTCAAGTTAGCTAATCCTAGCCTGGTTGCAGAGCTGTTGGTGCTGTCTGTCTTGCCAACTCCTATGGTCAATGTCATGCCAAACAACAATAGGCATTAGCCATACGAAACCTAGAGATCTGGGACCAGGCTCATCTTACCTCCCAGTTTAATTCATCCTAATCACTATTCAACATCAGACAGTTCAGTTGGAACAAAACATCATCAGAGAATTGAAAATACAGAATGACTAACTCTTTGGATACAGTCTGGTCTCTCAGCTCTGACACGGTAGAATGGACTCTAGAGAGAGAGAGAGAGATAAACAGAAAGGGAAGAAGGAGAGAGAGAGGAAGGGATATGTTCTCCCCTTTGTCAGGAGCCACCAGGCAACCTTCCCTACTCAGCTCTATGGGTAGGTTATGGATAGGGCCCTCTTCCTCTGGTACAGTACTAAACCATCTCCTCTTTCCTCCCCTCTATCTTCCCTTACCTCTTTCTTCCCCCCAGGCTACATTAGCCTCAGTGTTCCTCAGAGCACTGAACCTTCTGACAGCAGGGAAATTACTTTCTCTCCCTGCCTCTCTCTCTTCATCCCTCTCCCTATTTTCCTATCTGTCTCTCTCTTTCTCTCTCGTTCTCTCTCTCTCTTTCTTCATTTCTCTTTCTCTCTTGCAAATTTCTTGTCCTTTTCCTCTCACACAATTTCTGTCTCTCTCTCTGTGATTCTCTCTCTCTCTGTGTTTCTCTCTCACTCTGTTTCTCTCTCTCTGTGTTTCTCTCCCTCACTTGTGTCTGAAACAGAGACAAAGCTAGTCTTATTATTCTCTCCCCCTGGAGTGACTCTCCTCTCTTCTACAGAGAGACATTGCAGGCCTGCATCCTATATGGCACCCAATTCCCTACATACTCCACTACTTTTGACCAGACTACTATAGGGCTCTGGTCTAAAGTAGTGCACTGAAAAGGGAATAGGGTGCCATTTGGACACAGCCTATGAAGGTTAATTTTTAATGAACTGTTCACCATTGAAGTGGTAGCTGCCCTAATAATGACGTTATCTTATCTCCAGAGCCACACTCTGTTCATGTCTCTCCAGGTGTCTGAATTCTCGGAGCAGGAGTTCTGATCTAGGATCAGGTCCTCTGCTGTTCATATCGTCTTGTTCATTATGCCTCTCCTCTAATCTCCTCGTCCCAGCCAGAGCAGGTTCAACTCCCTCTCATGACTCTGGTTCCTCTCATGGTTTCTTCCTACCTAGGGACTGTTTCCTTGTCACTACTGTCTCTCTGATCACTCTTTGGAGGGTTTAGGCTCCAGCTGTTGTCAATCACTGTGACATATGTTTGTAGAAAGTGCTGAATTTATTGATTGATTGATGGATTGATTCCCTAGGTATTGGCGGTCTCGAGGAGTGTGTGTTGAAGTCTGCGACCCTCTCCACCTCCCCTGCCCTCCCCCCTTTCATCCCCCTCAACTTCGAAGCTACGCCCATCGTACGAGTGGCCATCGAACCCAAACACCCAAGTAAGTGTCAAACACACACGGTTACACACAAACACACTTACACCACATTGTGAATTTGTTGAGGTTGTTGCCTGTCAGTGATGTTTTGTTTTTGTCGTCTGTCATCTGTCATCTGAGGTAAGATGCTAATGTTGAGAAGCTAACGTTCCTCCAGCACCCCAGTCAGACGGCCATTCTGTCAACCAACCAGCTAGTCAAACAGTCAGCCACCTAGCCAGTCAGCCACCTAGCCAGTCAGCCACCTAGCCAGTCAGCCACCCAGCCAGTCAGCCACCCAGCCAGTCAGCCACCCAGCCAGTCAGCCACCCAGCCAGTCAGCCAGTCAGCTGGTCCACAGATAGTCAGACATTCCTGCAGCTCTTCTGTGGTGTTCGTTAGTATTATAGCTGAGGGCAACATTTTCCCCATATGGAGGGAGTTAGTCAGTTAACAGTCAGTCAGTTAGTTAGCTAGTCTTAGAAAGATGGCTGCTATTTTAGTTTCTCAACTGTTTTGAGAAGCTTCAAATAGTGTTTGTTTGTTTTCTTTTAAATAGTTGCACTTAGTACTTGAGCTGACCTCTAACCCTGAAAATGCAAACCTTTCCTGGGTTTTGTTCATCAGGGCACTCATCAGAAAGTGTTTGAAAATGTTTTGCGACAGAAAATGAAAATTAGCATTTATTTCTGGATAAATCCAAGTAGTCCCTCCCTATTTCGTGATTTTTTTCAGTTTGATGCCTAATGAACATGACCCAGGTAACGTCAGTCTAAGTTTTCTCAACGAAAGACAAATGTAGGTTGAATCCAGGGTGTATTATGTGCAGTAGGGCCCATACATGGAAATGATTCCTGCTTAGTCTACTAAGAAGTACTTTTCTACAATCTGGTGTGTGTGTGTGTGTGTGTGTGTGTGTGTGTCAAGGTGAGATGCCTAAGCTGGTACGGGGTATGAGGCTGTTGAACCAGGCTGACCCGTGTGCTGAGGTTCTGATCCAGGAGACAGGGGAACACGTACTGGTCACGGCCGGAGAGGTCCACCTGCAACGCTGTCTGGACGACCTCCGAGAGAGGTGAGCCTCTCGTTTTCCTCTTTTGATTGATGAGTTCGATGGTTTATTTAGACAGTTGGAAACAGAGGGGGAGAAACAATAGGAAGGTTGGACGCAGGGATTGAACCCCGGTCTCCGTTGGAGAGAAGTATATTATGAGACTGAAGCCGGGAGCGTCATCGCTAAAACATGAGCTCTGCACAGAGAGGTCTGTCAGTCAGTCTTTTTGGCTGTATCTAGTCAATAGTAGTGACATTTTGACCAGACGCCCTGTAACAGAGTGTAGATGAGCAGCAGACGGCTCAGTTTGAGATGACTCAGTTTTTACACTGTCTGGCCCAGTCTCACACACTGATGATTCTGTGTGTGTGTAATGTTTCTGACTGAGAGTAGGTCTCTCTTTCTCTCTCTCTCTCTCTCTCTCTCTCTCTCTCTCTCTCTCTCTCTCTCTCTCAAAAGTAATGTGTGATTATTGACTGGAGATGCTGTCTTTAGATGTCTCTTCTCCACTCTGATCATGTCATATTAGAAGAGATGGTGTGAGAGGAGGGGTTTAAGGAGTTCCATACAGAGATGTTAAATACAGCTAATTTCATTTTCATCCTAAGACCAGTTGCCCTCCACCCCGCCATAAACTAAACTCTCACCAGCCTCCCTCTGATGTTGAGCGATCAGGTCCCATGTATAGCTATTCATAATCAATACCTAAAGCTGTTGTTAGACCACCCACACATGTGAATGTAGCATTTATCAATCCAGTCCTGCTAAGATCCTGTATTAACTATGTTTATAGTACATATAGCAATCAGCATGTGTGTCATTGGAGGTGTGAGGTGGGGAGATTTCTGAACACATCAAAATAGATATTTCACAGCTTTATTTCAAATGGAGTTTTCATAACCCCATAAATCAAAGATTTCCATATGCTTTGATACTTTGAAAGTGATACAAAGTACAGAGTCTAGGCCTGTGTCCCACATGACATGCAGTGTGTTGCAGTGGGACAAATGTGCAGGCCTCAATCGTAAATATAGATGTATATAGATTTTCAGGTGCGTTATCTCTTTAACATGCATTAGTATGTTCAGATAAATCTTTGGGAGATTATTGAAATCATGAGGGAATAAGCAGGAAATCCAGAAATCCCAATTTCTGGAAAACTTGGGAATTTAATAACTGGAATTTTGCAACGCTAATGGTGAATATCCATAGCCCTAAAGCGTTAATTCCCCACAAGGATGAATGGGAATTAGAGATGACCTGTCCTTCAGTGTAACCTTGGTACTAACTAAATCTGAATCTATCTTCATACGTCGTCCTTGTCACTAAGTTAATCTGTATAACTTATCAATGTAGAAGACAGAGTATTGGTGAGAGGACCTTTCATTCAGCCAATCAGTCAAACTGGTAATCCTCCCACAACAGAAAGATCT
This sequence comes from Salmo salar, assembly GCF_965601325.2. NCBI lineage: Eukaryota > Metazoa > Chordata > Actinopteri > Salmoniformes > Salmonidae > Salmo > Salmo salar. The sequence continues at coordinate 36,640,037 of NC_138316.1, forward strand.
ATGGCTAAATTGGTTAACACGTTATGGATTGGGCCAAGGACACAGAAAGTTAGGGAAACGATCAACATGTACTTTATCAACATTGGACTACACTAAAACATCTTTTTCATGTTTCAATGAAACTTACTCTCAGTACAACCTTTGGAGGGATCAAAGTAATCAATTATATTACAGCATTACACGTGCAGGCACACACACACACACACACACACACACACACACACACACACACACACACACACACACACACACACACACACACACACACACACACACATTCATTTCCTGACTAACTTTCTTATAAGGAAGGTTATACAACATTATTATTGCTAACTCAAACACACTGACCAGATTTATAAAGAGTCTCAGGGATCTTTACAGCTTTCCACCTGGAAGATAACACAGGGTAATTTAGAAACAGTCCTAAACCAGCCAGTATGACAGGGCATCCAGGGACTGGATCCTGTCTAGTAAATGTAATTCTATGTTTACCAATAGCCCAGGTCAGCCTGATTAGGTCACCCAGGCAGGTGAAACACTTGAGTTACCTTGTATAAGAGCATGCTGCTGTTTGGTGAATGACAGTCCCAGCCGTAGAGAGAGAACCATTTTATTCTGTCTCTGTGTTCTATCTCTGTGGTCCCCACTGCATTTAATCAGGGGATGACAGCCAGTCAGTCAGCTAGTCGGGCAAAGAGCAGGGCAGGACAGAGGAAGGGGAACTGGGTTGGCTGTGAAAGCCGACTGACCCCATTGTGACATCACAACAACACACACAAGCAGACTGGCCCGTGGCCATTTACTCTCTAGCTCAGAAAGAGGTCAAGCCCGTTTTAGCCACTCATGTGGCACGTGGGACTGTGACGTCATAGCGCCGGGGTTCTGAAGCCAAAACAGCGCCGGGGTTGTCTCTCTGCCCTGGAAAATGGGTCAACTGATCCTGACCAAGTTAAGCTGGGGTGAACCAGGCAAACTTTTTTATTTGTGCTCACTAATGCACACACACACAAAACACAGCTTTTTTTTAACGTGCATTTTCTGGACCTTTTGGGTGTAAAAATGTATTCCCATTCAAAATCCAATTTTCCCTAACCCTTAAGGCTAAAAAGTCCTGAAAAAAAATATATATATCTTACCTTGTCAGGACATTCTGGTCCTGATAATGTAGGCAGCATGTACACACAAAAACACATTGACACACAAAACCACACACTACACACACACGCAGCCATAGTTATAGTGGCTCCAAATCACCTCTAGACTATAATGCCGCAGCAATAAAACAATTTCCTGTATGCACAGTTGTGGTTTTCCAATGATGCATTGGAGAAATGTCCAAATGATTAGAAGGAGAGGGTTCCTAAACGAGGCTGTAAAGCAACAGTGTTCAGGATGGAGTCTCATACATAGGCTGCGTCTCAACTGACACCATGTTCCCCAAGTGCACTACTTTTGAACAGGAGCAGCTATGGGCCGTTCTGGCTCAGACGAGACAGACTTATCCAAGGCTTGCTTGATTACTTACTTTTGACCAGGGCCCATAGGTTGCCATTTGGGGGACACCAAAATCTTCCTCCGTTTCAGCGCGGTGTGAGTTAGTGATGAAGATAATTCATGTCCTCAACTCTTTGATTTATTCAAGACACACAAACAGACAACAGGTACCTCCCAAATGTGACTCCATTCCCCATGTAGTGCACTACTTTTGCCCAGGGACAAGGTAGTAATCCACTACACATGGAATAGGGTGGTCTTCATCAGGTCAAGTTGGTCTGGTTATTTATTCGTTTTGTTTCTGTCTAGCACCGGATTACTGGATGTGTGTGTTTCTCCTCTCCCACTGAATAAGTAATATCTCCCTGCTTGAGGAGTTAACCATGTTTAGCTAAATTAGTGATAAGTCTGGAAGCATCGTTCAGAGTGCGTCTGCTCTGTTGGAAGAACACATTCTAATCCAAATGGCATCCTATTCCCTTCATAGTGCACTAGTTTTGACCAGGACCCATTTGGTATTTTATTTGGATCCCCATTAGCTGTTGCAAAAGCAGAAAGCAGAAAACATGAAACATGATACAGAACATCAATAGACAAGAACAGCTCAAGGACAGAACTACATACATTTAGAGCTCTGGTCTAAAGGAGTGCACTATATAGGTAGTGGGGTGCCATTTGGGATGCATTCCAAGTCTTAGTGAGATTTAAAGAAGCAACGAACACCCACAGCACCCAGAATAACCCCCATCTTCAAACAACCACACAGTCTGCTGTCTACATTGGATTCAGGGAACGCTCCAGCGCTTCTGAGATGCTTCTAGTAAACATCAGTGAGAGAGGAAGGAGAGAAAGAGGGAGAGAAAGAGGGAGGAATGGAGAGAGCGGAAGGGGGAGAGGATTACTTGTTTTTTGCCCTGTTTTTGTATGGACTGACTATAACTGTGTGAGAAGGAGAGCGCGCGTGTCTGTGTGCGTTTGCGAGAGTGTGTGTGTGTGTGTGTGTGTGTGTGTTTATAACGTCACACGCTGGGCAACGAGATGAGCTGGTTCTGGTTGTGTGGACGGAAGTCGTGACGTCTCTCAGCCCAAACACTGACACACACAGACAGTTTAGGATGGACCCAGTGGCCCAGGATCAGACAAGGGATTGCCTGTTTGTGTCAATAAACTTTGACAGTACTTGGCTGTTGGTCTTGGCTGTCGGAGAGATACATCAACTCTTCTTTCTCCACAGGTAGTGACAGACAGTGTACCTGTCCCAAATGGAACCATTTCCCCGATGTAATGCACTTCTTTTGACCAGAGCTTTATGGGTCCTGGTCTAAAGTAGTGCACTACAGGAATAGGGTGCCATTTGGGAAGCACACTTGTTTTCTTATCCTAAAGTGACCGTCTCTGTATCCCTCTGAGTGTTTCAGCAGTGATAACCTAATGATGTCATTTTATGGGAGAACCAGACCTGAAGCTTGGCCTCACCAGCGCAGGGTTGTGTTCATTAGGCAGAAAACGGAAGAAGTGAAGTTTCCCCAGGTACAGATCTAGGATCAGCTTCGCCTCCCCCAATCCTAACCTTAACCATTAGTGGTGAAAATGACCAAAGATCAGCGTTTAGGCGCAAGTTCACCCTCCACGTAATGTAACCATCTTGGTCGTTTTTTGTAATCTATATTTTTTAAATCATTTTAATCATTTAGCAGACATTATCTAGAGCGAGTTACAGGAGAAATTAGGGTTAAGTACCTTGCTCAAGGGCACATCAACAGATTTTTCACCTTGTCGGCTTGGGGATTCAAACCAGCAACCTTTCTGTTACTGGCCCAATGCTCTAACAGCTAGCCTACCTGCTGCCCTGCAGTTGTCATGTTGTGGCTTGAATGTCCTGACAAGATGTATCACAGTCATTTGTATCTGAGTAGAAGCTGCTATATTTCCCTCATCCTCCTCCTGTGTGGTTTAGAAAGATTGAAGAAGCAGATTTGAAGGGTGTGTGTGGTGTGTGTGTGTGTGTGTGTGTGTGTGTGTGTGGTGTGTGTGGTGTGGTGTGTGTGTGTGTGTGTGTGTGTGTGTGTGTGTGGTGTGTGTGTGTGTGTGTGTGTGTGTGTGTGTGTGTGTGTGTGCAAGGTGAGCTATGACAGATGATTTAAATATGCTGTGTTTGGCTCAGCATGGACGGGAGAGCCTAATAATATCTGACAGGTGTTATTGTTTTGGAAAATAAAACGGCAGACGTGAAAGTTTTCAGCACTCTCTTAAGATACCAATGTGCCTTTATGTATAGTATTCTGTTTAGTTTGTTCTGGCTCTCGTACCCAGTAATACAGCACATTTAAAATTCATGGGTTGTCCTACTTGCTCTTTTTTCATTTATTTTTTACTCCACCTTTATTTCACCAGGTAGGCCAACTGAGAACAAGTTCTCATTTACAACTGAGACCTGGCCAAGATAAAGCAAAGCAGGTCGACACATACAACAACACAGAGTTACACATGGAATAAACAAACGTACAGTCAATAAAACAATAGGAAAAAAAAGAAAGTCTATATACAGTGTGTGCAAATGGCATGAGGAGGTAAGGCAATAAATAGGCCATAGTAGCAAAGTAATTACAATTTACCAGATTAAGACTGGAGTGATAGATGAGTAAATGATGGTGTGTAAGTAGTGATACTGGTGTGCAAAAGAGCAGCAAAGTAAATAAAAACAATATGGGGATGAGGTAGGTAGATTGGATGGGCTATTTACAGATGGACTATGTACAGCTGCAGCCATCGGTTAGCTGCTCAGATAGCTGATGTTTAAAGTTAGTGAGGGAAATGTAAGTCTGCAGCTTCAGTGATTTTTGAAATTCGTTCCAGTCACTGGCAGCGGAGAACTGGAAGGAAAGGCGGCCAAAGGAGATGTTGGCTTTGGGGATGACCATTGAGATATACCTGCTGGAGCGCGTGCTACGGGTGGGTGTTGTTGTTGTGACCAGTGAGCTGAGATAAGGCGGAGCTTTACCTAGCATAGACTTATAGATGACCTGGAGCCAGTGGGTCTAGCGACGAATATGTAGCGAGGGCCAGCCGACTAGAGCATACAGGTCGCAGTGGTGGGTGGTATAAGGCGCTTTGGTAACAAAACAGATGGCACTGTGATAAACTGCATCCAATTTGCTGAGTAGAGTATTGGAAGCTATTTTGTAGATGACATCGCCGAAGTTGAGGATCGGTAGGATAGTCAGTTTTACTAGGGTAAGTTTGGCGGCGTGAGTGAAGGAGGCATTGTTACGAAATAGAAAGCCAATTCTAGATTTGATTTTGGATTGGAGATGTATGTTATAAGTCTGGAAGGAGAGTTTACAGTCTAGCCAGACACCTAGGTATTTGTAGTTGTCCACGTATTCTAGGTCAGAACTGTCCAGAGTAGTGATGCTAGTCGGGCGGGCGGGTGCGGGCAGCGAACGGTTGAAAAGCATGCATTTGGTTTTGCTAGTGTTTAAGAGCAGTTGGAGGCCACAGAAGGAGTGTTGTATGGCATTGAAGCTCGTTTGGAGGTTAGTTAACACAGTGTCCAAAGAAGGGCCAGTAGTATACAGAATGGTGTCGTCTGCGTAGAGGTGGATCAGAGAATCACCTGCAGCAAGAGCGACATCGTTGATAAAAACAGAGAAAAGAGTCAGCCCGAGAATTGAACCCTGTGGTACACCCATAGACTGCCAGAGGTCCGGACAACAGGTCCGGACAACAGGCCCTCCGATTTTACACACTGAACTCTATCTGCGAAGTAGTTGGTGAACCAGGCGAGGCAGTCATTTGAGAAACCAAGGCTATTGAGTCTGCTGATAAGAATACGGTGATTGACAGAGTCCAGCCTTGGCCAGGTCGATGAAGACTGCTGCACAGTACTGTCTTTTATCGATGGCAGTTATGATATCGTTTAGTACCTTGAGCGTGGCTGAGGTGCACCCGTGACCAGCGGAAACCGGATTGCACAGCGGAGAAAGTACGGTGGGATTCGAAATGGTCAGTGATCTGTTTATTAACTTGGCTTTCAAAGACTTTAGAAAGGCAGGGCAGGATGGATATAGGTATGTAACAGTTTGGGTCTAGAGTGTCACCCCCTCGGACGAAATGAGAGGTTGAACAGACTGGTAATAGGGGTTGCAACAATGGCGGCGGATAATTTTAGAAAGAGAGGGTCCAGATTGTCTAGCCCAGCTGATTTGTTTGGGTCCAGGTTTTGCAGCTCTTTCAGAACATCTGCGATCTGGATTTGGGTGAAGGAGAAGCTGGGGAGGCTCGGGCAAGTAGCTGCGAGGGGTGCGGAGCTGTTGGCCGGGGTTGCGGTAGCCAGGAGGAAAGCATGGCCAGCCGTAGAGAAATGCTTATTGAAATTATTGATTATCATGGATTTATCGTGGTGACCTTGTCGCCTAGCCTCAGTGCAGTGGGCAGCTGGGAGGAGGTGCTCTTGTTCTCCATGGACTTTACAGTGTCCCAAAACCTTTTGGAGTTAGAGCTACATGATGCAAATTTCTGTTTGAAAAAGCTAGCCTTTGTTTTCCTGACTGACTGTGTGTATTGGTTCCTGACTTCCCTGAACAGTTGCATATCGCCGGGACTATTCAATGCTATTGCAGTCCGCCACAGGATGTTTTTGTGCTGGTCAAGGGCAGTCAGGTCTGGAGTGAACCAAGGGCTATATCTGTTCTTAGTTTCACATTTTTTGAAAGGGGCATGCTTATTTAAGATGGTGAGGAAATTACTTTTAAAGAACGACCAGGCATCCTCGACTGACGGGATGAGGTCAATATCCTTCCAGGATACCTGGGCCAGGTCGATTAGAAAGGCCTGCTCGCAGAAGTGTTTTAGGGAGCGTTTGACAGTGATGAGGGGTGGTCATTTGACCACGGACCCATAGTGGATGCAGGCAATGAGGCAGTGATCGCTGAGATCCTGATTGAAAACAGCAGAGGTGTATTTGGAGGGCAAGTTGGTCAGGATAATATCTATGAGGGTGCCCATGTTTACGAATTCAGGGTTGTACCTGGTGGTTTCCTTGATAATTTGTGTAAGTTGAGGGCATCTAGCTTAGATTGTAGGACTGCTGGGGTGTTAAGCATATCCCAGTTTAGGTCACCTAACAGAACTAACTCTGAAGACAGATGGGGGGCAATCAATTCACATATGGTGTCCAGGGTACAGCTGGGAGCTGAGGGGGGTCTATAACAGGCAGCAACAGTGAGGGACTTATTTCTGGAGAGATTCATTTTTAAAATTAGAAGCTCGAACTGTTTGGGCATATACCTGGAAAGTATAGCAGAACTTTGCAAGCTATCTCTGCAGTAGATTGCAACTCCTCCCCCTTTGGCAGTTCTATCTTGACGGAAAATGTTGTAGTTGGGTATGGAAATCTCAGAGTTTTTGTTGGCCTTCCTAAGCCAGGATTCAGACACGGCAAGGACATCAGGGTTGGCGGAGTGTGCTAAAGCAGTGAGTAAAACAAACTTAGGGAGGAGGCTTCTGATGTTAACATGCATGAAACCAAGGCTTTTTCGATTACAGAAGTCAACAAATGAGAGTGCCTGGGGACACGCAGGGCCTGGGTTAACCTCCACATCACCCGAGGAACAGAGGAGGAGTAGGATGAGGGTACGGCTAACGGCTAGCAAAACTGGTCGTCTAGTGCGTTGGGGACAGAGAATAAAAGGAGCAGATCTCTGGGCGTGGTAGAATAGATTCAGGGCATAATGTGCAGACGGGTATGGTGGGGTGCGGGTACAGTGGAGGTAAGCCCAGGCACTGAGTGATGATAAGAGAGGTTGCATCTCTGGACATGCTGGTTATAATGGGTGAGGTCACCACATGTGTGGGAGGTGGGACAAAGGAGGTATCTAAGGCATGTACAGTGGGACTAGGGGCTCCGCAGTAAATTAAAACAATGATAATTATCCAAAACAACAGTATACAAGGCATATTGCCATTTGAGAGAGACATAAAGCGAGGCATAAAGCAATCACAGGTGTTGATTGGGAGAGCTAGCTAAGGCAACAACGGGTAAGACAGCAACGGCTAATCAGCTAAGACAACAACAACAGGTAAAATGGTGATGAATGGGCAGAGAGGGTCGGTTAACTACACACAGGGCCTGAGTTCGGGGCTAGGGCCGACAGATAAACAAAGGTAAACAAAGTGGAGTACCGTGATAAATTAACAGTCCAGCAGGCATCAGCTATGTAGCCAAGTGATCATAGGGTCCAGTGTACAGCAATAGATGGAACAGGGAAGCAGTCGTTACTGTGCTAGCACGCGGGAGACACAGCGTTTAAAGTTAGCAGTCCGGGATAAGTAGAAGCGTCTGCGCCGTCGTCCGGCAAAGTTTTGGGAACCCTACATCTGAGTCTCTGTGTTCTTCTCATCGTCCAGGTTTGCCAAGATTGAGATCAGTGCCTCCAAGCCTATCATCCCATTCAGAGAGACCGTGATCAGACCACCCAAAGTGGACATGGTCAATGAAGACCTGGGGAAACAACAGAAGGTGTGTGTGTACGTTGAGGGTGTGGTGTGTGTGTGTCTATCTTATAACTGATCTGTTGACATCTCAAACGACACCCCATATATTAGTAGTGTGCTACAATTGAAGATGCAGCAGCAATCTATGTGCAGTAGCTAACCCTACTCTGTGTGTGTGTGTGTGTGTGTGTGTGTGTGTGTGTGTGTGTGTGTGTGTGTGTGTGTGTGTGTGTGTGTGTGTGTGTGTGTGTGTGTGTGTGTGTGTGTGTGTGTGTGTGTGTGTTTAGGTGGCTGTGCTCCACCAGGTGAAAGAGTCAGACACCCTGCACCTGGACCCCAGCGGCCTGGTGACCCTCACCACCCCCAACAGACAGGCCACCGTGGGGGTACGGGCCATACCACTACCCGAAGGTGAGAGGGAGTTGGGTGGTTGAGTTGGTGAGGGTGTGTTTGTGTTGTCAGACTATAGGAAGCACTTAACCTTAAGGAGAAACATAAGAAACAGAGCAAGAACATTTCCAATAGCCTTTTTTGAGGAATAGCAACTTTGCTTAACTTTCTTCTTATGTCTATAGTTAAGGGAAAAAATGGCAGTTAAGAAAAAATGTCTTCTTAAGAAAGTTTTGTAAATCTGGGCTCTGATCCTGATCAAAAAGTGTCCTGTGTTGTGTAGAGGTGACTCTTCTACTGGAGGGTAGTGCTGACTTGATCCGGACCCTGGAGCAGGCATGTCAGGCCCAGAGGGAGGGGAGGACCCTGGACATGAGTACCTGGACCCTGGATGCCCTGATGGGGCTGAAGAGCAGGCTGGAGGTCCTGCTGCAGGGGAGGAAGTGGAGGAACGCTGTGGACCGGATATGGGCCTTTGGACCACGCAGGTATTTCAGGGTGTTTCATATGGGTTGGGATGAGAGGGTATGCAGGTATTTCAGGGTGTTTCATATGGGTTGGGATGAGAGGGTATGCAGGTATTTCAGGGTGTTTCATATAGGTTGGGATGAGAGGGTATGCAGGTATTTCATGGTATTTTATATGCTATGCAGGTATTTCATGGTAATTAATATGGCCATGTTGTTATTATTAGGTATGGACCAAACATCCTCCTTAACAGCGTAGAGGGGTACCAGAAACCATCCGTGTGGCACTGCCTCGAACGAAAGAAAGGAGAGAAAGAGGGAGGGGAAAAAGCTGATGCCAGCGCCATCCGAGACTTTGACAACAGCATTGTCAGCGGTTTCCAGCTCGCCACCCTCTCTGGTCCCATGTGCGAGGAGCCCCTCATGGGCGTCTGCTTCTCTATGGAGAGATGGGACATGAACTTCCCCACCCAGCGCACCCACCTGGACTCTGTGACTGAAGAAGACTCCAACTCCCGTGATGCATCTGTTTCCTCAGGCAAGGCAGGGGGAGTGGGTGAGACACCTTCCCAGGCAGAGGGTGCCGTGGCTGGGGAGAGCCAGGGGAGACGCAGGGCGGAGGTTGGGGCCGGGCTAGTGGACTGCTACGGGCCGTTCTCTGGCCAGCTCATAGCTGCTGTGAAGGAGGCTTGTCGGCACGCGTTCCAGGCCAAACCTCAGAGACTCATGGCTGCTATGTACACCTGTGAAATCATGGCTACAGCAGAGGTGTTAGGTAAGAGGCTTAGCAGTAGACACACGGCAGGACACACGGACACACGGCAGGACACACGGACACACGGCAGGACACACGGACACACGGCAGGACACACGGACACACGGCAGGACACACGGACACACGGCAGGACACACGGACACACGGCAGGACACACGGACACACGGCATGACACACGGATACACGGCAGGACACACGGACACACGGCAGAACACACGGACACACACACACATAATAACACATGGACACACACCCACGATAGAACACACGCTGGGCAAAACACAAACTAACCACTGAGGTCTTAGGTAAATAGCTGAAACAAACACACACCTTCAAGTCTGCTTCAATCTTTCCTGGAGGCATTACTGCATTCTAAACCACACAGGAGGAGGAGGAGGGAAATATAGCAGCTTCTATTCAGATACAAATGACTGTGATACATCTTGTCAGGACATTCAAGCCACAACATGACAACTAAACTACCGAGAATGTTACACCAGGTAGAGGGTGAAGTTGCTGCACAAAACTCACATTCTAGTGTGAGCCATTGGACTGGTATATTATCCCATCCCCGGTGTAGGGAACACATTCTAGTGTGATAGGAGCCATTGGACTGGTATATTATCCCATCCCCGGTGTAGGGAACACATTCTAGTGTGATAGTAGTCATTGGACTGGTATATTATCCCATCCCCGGTATAGGGAACACATTCTAGTGTGATAGGAGTCAATGGACTGGTATATTATCCCATCCCCGGTGTAGGGAACACATTCTAGTGTGATAGGAGTCATTGGACTGGTATATTATCCCATCCCCGGTGTAGGGAACACATTCTAGTGTGATAGGAGTCAATGGACTGGTATATTATCCCATCCCCGGTGTAGGAAACACATTCTAGTGTGATAGGAGTCATTGGACTGGTATATTATCCCATCCCCGGTATAGGGAACACATTCTAGTGTGATAGGAGTCAATAGACTGGTATATTATCCCATCCCCGGTGTAGGGAACACATTCTAGTGTGATAGGAGCCATTGGACTGGTATATTATCCCATCCCCGGTATAGGGAACACATTCTAGTGTGATAGGAGCCATTGGACTGGTATATTATCCCATCCCCGGTGTAGGGAACACATTCTAGTGTGACAGGAGCCATTGGACTGGTATATTATCCCATCCCCGGGATAGGGAACACATTCTAGTGTGATAGGAGCCATTGGACTGGTATATTATCCCATCCCCGGTGTAGGGAACACATTCTAGTGTGTGCCATTGGACTGGTATATTATCCCGTCCCCGGTGTAGGGAACACATTCTAGTGTGATAGGAGCCATTGGACTGGTATATTATCCCGTCCCCGGTGTAGGGAACACATTCTAGTGTGATAGGAGCCATTGGACTGGTATATTATCCCATCCCCGGTGTAGGGAACACATTCTAGTGTGATAGGAGCCATTGGACTGGTATATTATCCCATCCCCGGTGTAGGGAACACATTCTAGTGTGATAGTAGTCATTCGACTGGTATATTATCCCATCCCCGGTGTAGGGAACACATTCTAGTGTGATAGGAGCCATTGGACTGGTATATTATCCCATCCCCGGTGTAGGGAACACATTCTAGTGTGATAGGAGCCATTGGACTGGTATATTATCCCATCCCCGGTGTAGGGAACACATTCTAGTGTGATAGGAGCCATTGGACTGGTATATTATCCCATCCCCGGTGTAGGGAACACATTCTAGTGTGATAGGAGCCATTGGACTGATATATTATCCCATCCCCGGTGTAGGGAACACATTCTAGTGTGATAGGAGCCATTGGACTGTTATATTATCCCATCCCCGGTGTAGGGAACACATTCTAGTGTGATAGGAGCCATTGGACTGGTATATTATCCCATCCCCGGTGTAGGGAACACATTCTAGTGTGATAGGAGCCATTGGACTGGTATATTATCCCATCCCCGGTGTAGGGAACACATTCTAATGTGATAGGAGCCATTGGACTGGTATATTATCCCATCGCCGGTGTAGGGAACACATTCTAGTGTGATAGGAGCCATTGGACGTATATTATCCCATCCCCGGTGTAGGGAACACATTCTAGTGTGATAGGAGCCATTGGACTGGTATATTATCCCATCCCCAGTGTAGGGAACACATTTTAGTGTGATAGGAGTCATTGGACTGGTATATTATCCCATCCCCGGTGTAGGGAACACATTCCTTAACTCGTCCACTGAAACACAGAGAAAAGATTTATGATGGTACAGTATTGGTTGATATTTAAATAGCCATCACTAGCCGGCTACCACCCGGTTACTCAACCCTGCACCTTAGAGGCTGCTGCCCTATATACACTGGCCACTTTAGTAATGGAACACTAGTCACTTTAATCATGTTTACATACTGCTTTACTCATCTCATATGTATATACTGTATTCTATTCTACTGTATTTAGTCAATGCCACTCCGACATTGCTCGTCCTAATATTTATATATTTCTTAACTCTATTCTTTTACTTTAGATGTGTGTATTGTTGTGAATTGTTAGATATTACTGCACTGTTGGAGCTAGAAACGAACATTTCGCTACACCTGCAATACCATCTGCGTGTATGTGACCAATAAAATGTGATTTGACAACCCTCAATATTACTATCTATGCTCTAGAACTATTCTAATATTTGTCTTTGTAGTGTAAGTGATCACCAACTCTTATTTTCTAAGGTTGGTCCAAAATGGCACCCTATTCCCTGTATAGTGCACTACTTTTGGTCATCATTACGATTCAAATGAGCCTTGGCCAACTTCTGTTACGGATAATCAATAAACAGATAATAAACCATATCTAAACAGCACGTTTAGGATCGTTTACAGCCAGCCAAATCAACACCAGAATTAAGTGTGTTATTATGAGCCCATTTCAGAAACAATATGACTTTTTACTCACTTCTGCAACGCTAGCATCCCTTTAAATGGGGCGTTTGTCAAGCTCTTCTAATAACCTGTTGTGAATACCAATGCTATCCGCTCTATATACCCCCACTTAGTTTCATTAGTATCGATGAACGTGATCCATATTTTAATTCCATGATATATATTATAGTAGATGTTGGTTGCGTAACATTTAGTGTAGAAATAGACTTCATCAATACTTTCATTACATCGTGTCCATTATTTAGATCTAATCAATAGTTGGATTAGATCATGCATTTAAATAGATTGTATACATAGTTGGATTAGATTGTGTGTGTGAATCGATGTGGTCAATCATTTGATTAGATTGTATATAGCTGGCCACACTGTATATGTGGCCAGAGTACACGTTAAGCCACTTCTACTAATTATCGTGTGTGTGTGTCCAGGTCGTGTGTACGGGGTCCTGGGGAAGAGGGAGGGCCGAGTGTTACAGGAGGAGATGAAGGAGGGGACGGAGATGTTCATCATCAAGGCCGTCCTTCCTGTGGCCGAGAGCTTCGGATTCGCTGACGAGATACGCAAGAGAACCAGTGGATTGGCTAGTCCACAACTGGTCTTCAGCCACTGGGAGGTGAGGCGCGCACACACATACACCCTGTCGTGTGCAGACACACACACACACAGCAGGCATACAACACACACAGCAGGCATACAACTCACACACACACACACAGACATGCCAGGCTCACTCCATGGGGGGTTGTGAGCTGCAACTCATCAGTCTGAAAACAGGTGTTTGTATTTTTAGCTCTTAATAATTTAATGGTTTTTCATAAATGAAGGAATAAAGGAAATCACAATGCTGAACTAGGATCAGTGTTTATTTCACCCTTGTCTCTAGAACTCATAGCCCTGTTCCCTATTAGTTCCAGTATGAGGTGAATCCTAACTAGTCTCCCATTGACATCAATACATTTACATTTACGTCATTTAGCAGACGCTCTCATCCAGAGCGACTAACAACCACTTTACAATAGTACATCTATATCTTTTTTTTGGGGGGGGGGGGTTTAGAAGGATTACTATATCCTATCCCAGGTATTCCTTAAAGAGGTGAGGTTTCAGGTGTCTCCGGAAGGTGGTGATTGACTCCGCTGTCCTGGCGTCGTGAGGGAGCTTGTTCCACCATTGGGGTGCCAGAGCAGCGAACAGTTTTGACTGGGCTGAGCGGGAACTGTGCTTCCGCAGAGGTAGGGGGGCCAGCAGGCCAGAGGTGGATGAACGCAGTGCCCTTGTTTGGGTGTAGGGCCTGATCAGAGTCGGAAGGTACGGAGGTGCCGTTCCCCTCACAGCTCCGTAGGCAAGCACCATGGTCTTGTAGCAGATGCGAGCTTCTCATGACTTCTCTGACAATCTCTGGCTCATCCTTATTATACCTCTTTTATATACAGACAAAAATCCCACTTCTTTACCATACCACCTTCTGTATACCTTCTTGTTTTGGGGCGGCAGGTAGCCTAGTGCCAGTAACCGAAAGGTTTCTAGATCGAATCCCCGAGCTGACAAGGTAAAAATCTGTCGTTCTGCCCCTGAACAGTCTCTGTCTCTGTCTCTGTTTGTAGGCAGGCCAGTTCATTAGACCTTTTCTGAACTTGTGGACTGTAGACACTGAAACCTCAAACAACTGTCTTTTCAATGTGTGCATCCAAATTGGTACCCTATTCCCTACATAGAGCACTAGTTTGACCTGGGCACCCTATTCCCTACATAGAGCACTAGTTTGACCTGGGCACCCTATTCCCTATATAGAGCACTAGTTTGACCTGGGCACCCTATTCCCTATATAGAGCACTAGTTTTGACCTGGGCACCCTATTCCCTATAAAGAGCACTAGTTTGACCTGGGCACCCTATTCCCTATATAGAGCACTAGTTTGACCTGGGCACCCTATTCCCTACATAGAGCACTAGTTTGACCTGGGCACCCTATTCCCTATATAGAGCACCAGTTTTGACCTGGGCACCCTATTCCCTATAAAGAGCACCAGTTTGACCTGGGCACCCTATTCCCTATATAGAGCACTAGTTTGACCTGGGCACCCTATTCCCTATAAAGAGCACTAGTTTGACCTGGGCACCCTATTCCCTATATAGAGCACTAGTTTGACCTGGGCACCCTATTCCCTATATAGAGCACTAGTTTGACCTGGGCACCCTATTCCCTATAAAGAGCACTAGTTTGACCTGGGCACCCTATTCCCTATATAGAGCACTAGTTTGACCTGGGCACCCTATTCCCTATATAGAGCACTAGTTTGTCCTGGACACCCTATTCCCTATATCAAATCAAATCAAATCAAATTTATTTTTATATAGCCCTTCGTACATCAGCTGATATTCTCAAAGTGCTGTACAGAAACCCAGCCTAAAACCCCAAACAGCAAGCAAAGCATGTGAAAGAAGCACGGTGGCTAGGAAAAACTCCCTAGGAAAAACTCCCTAGAAAGGCCAAAAACCTAGGAAGAAACCTAGAGAGGAACCAGGCTATGAGGGGTGGCCAGTCCTCTTCTGGCTGTGCAGGGTGGATATTAAAACAGAACATGGTCAAAATGTTAAAATGTTAAAATGTTCATAAATGACCAGCATGGTCAAATAATAATAATCATAGTAGTTGTCGAGGGTGCAACAAGCACGTCCGGTGAACAGGTCAGGGTTCCATAGCCGCAGGCAGAACAGTTGAAACTGGAGCAGCAGCACGGCCAGGTGGACTGGGGACAGCAAGGAGTCATCATACCAGGTAGTCCTGAGGCATGGTCCTAGGGCTCAGGTCCTCCGAGAGAAAGACAGAAAGAGAGAAAGAGAGAATTAGAGAGAGCATATTTAAATACACACAGGACACCGGATAAGACAAGAGAAATACTCCAGATGTAACAGACTGACCCTAGCCCCCCGACACAAACTACTGCAGCATAAATACTGGAGGCTGAGACAGGAGGGATCAGAAGACACTGTGGCCCCATCCGATGATACCCCCGGACAGAGCACTATATAGAGCACTAGTTTTGACCTGGGCACCCTATTCCCTATATAGAGCACCAGTTTTGACCTGGGCACCCTATTCCCTATAAAGAGCACTAGTTTGACCTGGGCACCCTATTCCCTATAAAGAGCACTAGTTTGACCTGGGCACCCTATTCCCTATATAGAGCACTAGTTTGACCTGGGCACCCTATTCCCTATATAGAGCACCAGGTTTGACCTGGACACCCTATTCCCTATATAGAGCACTAGTTTTGACCTGGGCACCCTATTCCCTATATAGAGCACCAGTTTTGACCTGGGCACCCTATTCCCTATAAAGAGCACCAGTTTGACCTGGGCACCCTATTCCCTATATAGAGCACTAGTTTTGACCTGGGCACCCTATTCCCTATAAAGAGCACTAGTTTGACCTGGGCACCCTATTCCCTATATAGAGCACTAGTTTGACCTGGGCACCCTATTCCCTATATAGAGCACTAGTTTGTCCTGGACACCCTATTCCCTATATAGAGCACTAGTTTGACCTGGGCACCCTATTCCCTATATAGAGCACTAGTTTGACCTGGGCACCCTATTCCCTATAAAGAGCACTAGTTTGACCTGGGCACCCTATTCCCTATATAGAGCACTAGTTTGACCTGGGCACCCTATTCCCTATATAGAGCACTAGTTTGTCCTGGACACCCTATTCCCTATATAGAGCACTAGTTTTGACCTGGGCACCCTATTCCCTATATAGAGCACCAGTTTTGACCTGGGCACCCTATTCCCTATAAAGAGCACTAGTTTGACCTGGGCACCCTATTCCCTATAAAGAGCACTAGTTTGACCTGGGCACCCTATTCCCTATATAGAGCACCAGGTTTGACCTGGACACCCTATTCCCTATATAGAGCACTAGTTTTGACCTGGGCACCCTATTCCCTATATAGAGCACCAGTTTTGACCTGGGCACCCTATTCCCTATATAGAGCACTAGTTTGACCTGGGCACCCTATTCCCTATATAGAGCACTAGTTTGACCTGGGCACCCTATTCCCTATATAGGGCACTAGTTTTGACCTTGGCACCCTATTCCCTAGGGCGGCAGGGTAGCCTAGTGGTTAGAGCGTTGGACTAGTAACCGAAAGGTTGCAAGTTTGAATCCCCGAGCTGACAAGGTACAAATCTCTCGTTCTGCCCCTGAACAAGGCAGTTAACCCACTGTTCCTAGGCCGTCATTGAAAATAAGAATTTGTTCTTAATTGACTTGCCTGGTTAAATAAAGGTTAAATATAAAATAAATATAGAGCACTAGTTTTGACCTGGGCATCCTATTCCCAATATAGTACAATACTTTTGTCCAGGTAACTCTATTCTCTAATCCCTATATAGAGCACTACTTTTGACCAGAGCCCTTGCTAAAAGTAGTTTTGGGAGGCCTGAATCTGAGGTGCCCTTTCAATAAGCAACTGAACTGGCCTGGAGGTTTTTAGCACCCATATTTACATTTTTATTCAAATATCTGTGTCTGTCTTCAGTTATGTGTGAGCTCGTTGGCCACGCACACCAGTGTTTGGTGTTGAAATGAGAACGAATAAGCAGAACCCCATACCTACTGTAAAATATGGTGGTGGATCTTTGATGTTATAGGGATATTCTTCTTGCACTGGTCCTGGGGCCCTTGTTAAGGTCAACGGCATCATGAACTTTACCTAGTACCAGGACATTTTAGCCCAAAATCTGGTTGCCTCTGCCAGGAGGCTAAAACTTGGCCGCAAGTGGATCTTCCAGCAAGACAATAACCCCAAGCAGAAAATCAAAGTCCATGAAGAAATGGTCCATTGGCCCCAAAATCAACATTTTGCAATGGCCATCAGTTGCCTGACTTTAACCCCATTTAAAAAGCAGTGGTTTGAATTGAAGAGGACAGTCCATAAGCGCAGATGAAGGATATCAAGGATCTGGAAGGATTCTGTATGGAGGAATGGTCTAAGATCCCTCCCAATGTGTTCTCCAACTCCTCAAACATTTTAGA
Organism: Salmo salar; assembly: GCF_965601325.2. NCBI lineage: Eukaryota > Metazoa > Chordata > Actinopteri > Salmoniformes > Salmonidae > Salmo > Salmo salar. The sequence continues at coordinate 36,657,643 of NC_138316.1, forward strand.
AATGGGCTCAGGGTCGTTATCCTCAGAAGGTGAGGTATTGAAAACAGGGTCTCTTTCTTTGACCTTTGGTATTAGTATAAAATAATATCATTTTACAATAATTGTTTTGCAAAAAAAGCCAGTGGATGGTTACTCAATACCTTGAAAAATAGTTATTTTGAGTTCTTCAATAAATGTGAATATTTGTAGCTACTTTTAAGTCAATACCTGCAGTCAACTTGTGCAATACGTTAGGAGATAAAGCAGATTGCGTTCTTCATTTCACCTGTCACATTATTTTACAGTTCCTAGAACAGTTGAGCCAGTCACGTGTTCGTTGTAAAGAGCGAAACAAGAGAAAGCGGAGCTGCTGAGTCCATAGCCTTCTATATCTATCAGAGTCTCTGTTGTGTGGCAGACATGAGGTGATGAAGTTACACTTGTATTCATTCACTACTAAATGTTTGCCATCAGATATATTATAACTGCTTTCTACCGTGTTTTAGAAGTCTGAGAGCTCTGTTATCGGAGTTCTGTACGGCTGCCATTTTTCCCCCTGTGCTTCCTACTAGTGGTTTTTCCATCCTCCATTCTTCTCCTCTCTGCTCCGTGTACACATTATGCTTTTCCTTCAGAAAAACATGCATCATAACATTTGGTTCATTTGCACAATTTCTCTCGTTCACATACGCTTGTAAATGTCCACATTCACCGAAAATGACATTCGGTAACTACTAGCTATACTTGTATAACTTTATGAGCTGGATTTGCTTGTCTTTGCAATTAGTTTGTTCATTTTTGCTTGTTAGCATTTACCTAACAAGGTATATGTGATTTCGCTATTACTTGTGCTAATTTTGTTAGCATTCCAATGGGCTTTTTGTTTTTAGCGCCCCTTTGTGTGCTATGCCGGTAATTACGTAAATCCCAGGATGGCAGAAGAACAGTATGACATTTTGAAAATCTGGGTACCTCTCAAGCCTAATACAATGTACTGTAGTTTTATAATTTATTTTATACAGTCATTTTTGCTCATCTTTATCAAGGGGGTCAATCATTTCAGAACCCACTATATCTATGTGATGGGTGTGTGTATTACGTGTTTCTTATTTGGTGTGTGTGAGTGAGTGTGTGTGTGTGCGCTCCTGTCTGTCTGGGGGTTTAAGTGGTAATTGTTCAAGGTCGGCTAATTTAATTGGCCGAGAGCTCCGCCCGGTGTCTCTCTCTCTCACACACACACACACACACACACACACACACACACACACACACACACACACACACACACACACACACACAAGCCTAGTGAACAGCTTTACGGTCTGACCTGATGTCACACTGCCAGGCAGAAGAGACACCACACACACACACACTGCTTTTATTTGTTATTATTATCTATATTATTATCATTATTATCTATATTATTATTTTTATTATAAATGCTGTTGGGAAAGAGCTCTCAAGGTAAGAATGTTACTGTATTGTTTTACACCTGTTGTATCCTCGGCACATGGCGAATAAACATTGAAACTAGATGCGACACACACGCTATGCAAATTCATTACAACACACAGCATGTCACTCAGTATTAGATTCCCCAGTTGCTCCACACACCCACCCCCTACCAGCACATTGTTGTCAGCCTTTGTGTGTGTGCTTCATTAAAACAGGTCTGTCCAGTTTAATTTACGTTACTCTGTCATTATCTGCAGCAGTTAGATAGATTGTTACTCCATAGACAGTCATGACAACATAGATAGTTACTCCATAGACAGTCATGAGAACATAGATAGTTACTCCATAGACAGTCATGACAACATAGATAGTTACTCCATAGACAATCATGACAACATAGATAGTTACTCCATAGACAATCATGACAACATAGATAGTTACTCCATAGACAATCATGACAACATAGATAGTTACTCCATAGACAATCATGACAACATAGATAGTTACTCTATAGACAATCATGACAACATAGATAGTTACTCCATAGACAGTCATGACAACATGGATGGTTACTCCATAGACAGTCATGACAACATGGATGGTTACTCCATAGACAGTCATGACAACATAGATAGTTACTCCATAGACAGTCATGACAACATAGATAGTTACTCCATAGACAATCATGACAACATGGATGGTTACTCCATAGACAATCATGACAACATGAATGATTACTCTAGACAATCATGACAACATAGATAGTTACTCTATAGACAATCATGACAACATAGATAGTTACTCCATAGACAGTCATGACAACATGGATGGTTACTCCATAGACAATCGTGACAACATGGATGGTTACTCCATAGACAATCGTGACAACATGGATGGTTACTCCATAGACAATCGTGACAACATGGATGGTTACTCCATAGACAATCGTGACAACATGGATGGTTACTCCATAGACAGTCATGACAACATGGATGGTTACTCCATAGACAGTCATGACAACATGGATGGTTACTCCATAGACAGTCATGACAACATAGATAGTTACTCCATAGACAGTCATGACAACATAGATAGTTACTCCATAGACAGTCATGACAACATAGATAGTTACTCCATAGACAGTCATGACAACATAGATAGTTACTCCATAGACAATGACAATGGGGTTTTAGTAGACTCCACCTTGCTTCTATCTGAATCTATTCTATACATCTAGTCTATTTAAATTAGATGCAAGCTACTGTTAGCATTGAGTTTATCATTGATTTGCTATGGACTTCATATTTATTTCACATATGAATAGTGTTTAGTGACAGAGAGAGAGCTCTTCTGTGAGTGTTGTATTGTTGTGTTAGCTATGTGTGTAATGTTATGGACTTACATTAGATTAGCATGAGAAAGAGGTTGTGACAAGAACTTTTTTCCTCCCATTGTGTTGTAGTTCAGGGACTAGCGTGTGTGTGTTTGTGTTCATTCAGGCTAATGTAGGTGAGGCCCACTGACACGCTTCATGGAGCGCGGTGACAAAAGCTCACTCACTCACTCACTCACTCACAAACACACACACAGCAGTGAGACAAAGGCCCCTGTAAAGATAAGTAACCGAAGGGATGCACACAGCAGGGGCCGCAGATAGCAGATTAAATCAAAGACCTGTGTGTGTCTTTGCTTGTGTGTGCTCGTGCGTACTAGTGTGTTCGTGGGTTTCAGCCCCCCTGTTGGTACAGTCCCCCCGTTACAGTTAGAGCTGAGAACCCGCCACTCTAACCCTGCACACGCACACACACAATGAAACACACACCCATTCGCCCTACTGGACCCAATTGTGCTGAAATATATGTTACTCACGTGGTTCCCCTGTGTGCGTGTGCGGTGTGTGTGTGTGTGTGTGTGTGTGCGTGTGTGTGTGTGTGTGTGTGCACGTGCGTGCGTGCAACCTCGTAATCTGTCTGGTGTTCTTCCTCCTCTACCATCTGTTGCCTGCAACCAGAGTCTGTCACTCGGGGCCCCTAACGGCCAGGTGCAGGGGCCCACGAAACACACTGGTACAGTAATTGTGGCATGGTGTGTGTGTGAAGCAGCAGAAGGCATTGCCTCATCTCCTCAGCAGGTTGCACATAGCCAGGCCCTCCTCAACAAACACACACAGTCTCTCCTCTAGAACACAGTGACACAGTGTTGATCTGGATGTCTGTGTGACTGACTGCTTTGGAAGAACACATGTATCTCTATAACCTCCCCTACTGTCAGAGCCTGATAGAGGGGGAGGGGGGTGGAGAGAGCCAGGTAGGGAGCTAGAGGGGGAGGTAGAGAGAGCGACAGGGAGCAGCTGAGTTGGATAACAGTAGTCATGTTCCCTTCCTTGTCTGCCACCACTGCTGAGCAAAGCTTAGCCAAGACCGGGTTCTTTGTCATGTGGGGTAGATTCCAGTGTCCGCTCCACAAAGTGTCTCAGCGTAGGAGTGCTGATCTAGGATCTGTTTAGCCTTTTCAGTCATAAAGAATAAGATAATATGGACAGGGTTGACCTGACTGAGATGTTTTGGGGATACAGGTCCTGATCTTTGTATCTATAGTCCATTTAATGAAGCATTATCCTGCTCAGTGGTGGACTTCAAACTAAATCTGTCTGTATGTATAAACTAAATCACTCTCTCTCTGTGTCTCTGTCTGTCTCTGTGTGTGTCTCAAGGTGATCTCCAGTGATCCGTCCTGGGTTCCTACCACAGAAGAGGAGTACCTCCACTTTGGAGAGAAGGCTGATTCCGCCAATCAGGCTCTGAAATACATGAACGCTGTTCGCCGGCGTAAAGGACTGTACGTGGAGGAGAAGATAGTGGAGCACGGCGAGAAACAGAGAACACTGAGCAAGAACAAATAGGCCCGTGTGTGTGTTTCCTGATTGACTCCTACCAACACACACCCGAGACAGACATCATTAAGAGCATCCAGGGTATACTGTCCCCCATCGCTCCACCATCATCACCCCCTCTAACTGTCACTGTCCCCCATCGCTCCACCATCATCACCCCCTCTAACTGTCACTGTCCCCCATCGCTCCACCATCATCACCCCCTCTAACTGTCAGTGTCCCCCATCGCTCCACCATCATCACCCCCTCTAACTGTCACTGTCCCCCATCGCTCCACCATCATCACCCCCTCTAACTGTCACTGTCCCCCATCGCTCCACCATCATCACCCCCTCTAACTGTCACTGTCCCCCATCGCTCCACCATCATCACCCCCTCTAACTGTCACTGTCCCCCATCGCTCCACCATCATCACCCCCTCTAACTGTCACTGTCCCCCATCGCTCCACCATCATCACCCCCCCTAACTGTCACTGTCCCCCATCGCTCCACCATCATCACCCCCTCTAACTGTCACTGTCCCCCATCGCTCCACCATCATCACCCCCTCTAACTGTCACTGTCCCCCATCGCTCCACCATCATCACCCCCTCTAACTGTCACTGTCCCCCATCGCTCCACCATCATCACCCCCTCTAACTGTCACTGTCCCCCATCGCTCCACCATCATCACCCCCTCTAACTGTCACTGTCCCCCATCGCTCCACCATCATCACCCCCTCTAACTGTCACTGTCCCCCATCGCTCCACCATCATCACCCCCTCTAACTGTCACTGTCCCCCATCGCTCCACCATCATCACCCCCTCTAACTGTCACTGTCCCCCATCGCTCCACCATCATCACCCCCTCTAACTGTCACTCAAAATGAGCCACTGATGCTTTTATATTACGGAGCAGTTTTGCTGAAATCCTCTTTAGAAAATGTTTTTTTTTAGTCCAGAACTAGACTTAATCTGTGTCTAGGAAACCGGCCCAATGGGTTTTAATAGCTGGACATGCAGCTGTGTCTTTACCCAGGAGAATCCCTTTCAGCTATGCATAATTGACGAGTGTTCCTGTTCAGATCCAGTTTTGCTGTTAAGTGAAGTGGCTTGAATTAATTTCTGCTCTCAACCTAATTGAATTGCAGTACCCAGCCCCCTGTAGAGCGGCATTTCATTTGGAAAAACAGAAATATGATGCAAAGTGGGATTGTACGTTTTTTAATTATTTGGGGACAGCGCTAGCGAGCTCTAGCCTTGTTGATATGCTATGTTGAGAGCTCTGGGTAAGGTATCTGTGTACAAGACATAAAGCAAAATGTGCAGTATTTACCAGAAAGCAATAAAGGAAGAAAATTGTGTGTTTTTTGTTTCATTAATCAGGAGTGATATGTGTGTGGGTCATTCTTGAGATGTGGTCGCATTTGGACATGGCATTTTGGAAAATAATTACTTAATGTTTCTAGATTGAATTTAATTTAAATGTATTTGGGTACATCTTCCCATTCTTAATCAAATAATGTGGCAGCTTAATGACGTTAAATATTTGTTACCATTATGATAACATGCCAGCAGTAGGAATAGCAACACAAAGGGCGGTAACTTGAGGATTTTACAAGATGGGGCCACAGATGTTCATTAACCCTTTTTAAAATAATTTACTAAAGTGATATAATTAATCATTTTGCTCACAATTTCCCTTAATTTACATTGAGTAATACCAATAACACTTTTTATTCAGACACACCAAATTAATAATGGAATCCTCAAATGTATCATTTTTGCAGATTAGAGGGTGTGTGTGTTCCCCTAAGACAATTATGAGACAGTTCGACATCACTGGGAAACTCCTTGCACTTCAATCAATGTACTAGAACAAATGTCTAGAATTGCTCTACAAGTTCTCCCTCTTCCTTCCCCTATTTCTACACTCCTCTCATAGACTTGTTCCCATTGTGTTGTCTGACCCCTCTCCTTCCCGCGCACACATCTCCCCTTTTTCCTCCCCTCCCCCACTACTTCCCCTCTCCCTGGGGTTGAGGAAGAAAGATCTCTTTCTCCACCAAGAAAACAAAGGAGATCAATGGTTTTATGTGTGTGTGCACACACGTGTAAAGTAACAGGAGACAGCACAAAATAGTTAAAACACACTGTCCCATGGCTGAGCTTGATTGTAATGGGTTGAATGATTGTGAGCTAGTATGTCCATCTATTGGTCGTTACACCAGGAAAGGGCTTCCTGGGGTGAAAAAGACGTTTTAAGATTCAAGTTGGCACGGGGTGCATCTCGATAGTCTAAAGTAGCCTCCTCTGCTTGTTTCCCTCCATCTGGACTGTTCAGCAAATTGACCAAAGCAATATGGAAGATGCCTTCCAGGACTTTGGTTTCACCTGACAAGTTCTTTCACATCAGTTCACATGACGGGAAGAAAATTGTGGCCATTCAATCTATTTTGTCTTGCGTATAACATGTATTTTTGTGATGGTGCAGCTATGATGTCCATATACAAATTTGTCCTTGTGGACCGTAACATCTATCTTGTCTTCCCATATCATTTAAATGGGTAGTTTACCCAGAAACCACATTTGCCCACTTTTCCTATTCTTGTAGATACTATACTTTAGATATGCTGATATCTTGAATTACTTCCTGAAGACCACGATTACTCTTCAAAAAAACATAATCATTGGTCAGGATAGTTGAGCTTGGCTTCTCTTCCAGGCCTTCAATTCTCACAAGTGTTATTCTTTCTTCAAACGCGCCTCACTTGGAAGCTAGGGAACGACGTTGCCAGTGCCACAAAGCATCTTCCCAGTGAGCACAGGATGTTAAAAAGAGTGGGCCGAGAGGACGGGGAGAGTAGAGAGAGTGAGCGGGAGGGAAAGACGGTAGACATGCATGCTGCTTGCCAGAGCTGTCACAACACAGTGAATGTATCCCTCGCCTTCTAGGAAGTTCCAACCACTGTAGACAGTGGTGAAAATTGTAATCCACAGACATATGTTTAAATAACATGAATCACAAACCAAGCGGTTATGAACAAGAATATCAAATGGTCCAACCTTTGTACATAATTGTAGAACCTTAGTGTGGATGTTTTTCTATGTGACCATGAGCCATTTTCTCAGGTGATGTTTGTTTAAAAGTTAGTGATCCATTTTAGAATCCTGCTGTGAAGCAGCATTCGGGAAAGTATTCAGACCTCTTGACATTTTCCACATTTTTGTTACATTACAGCCTGATTCTAAAATGGATTAAATTGTTTTAAGGCACACACCTGTCTATATAAGGTCCCACATTTGGCAGTGCATGTCAGAGCAAAAACCAAGCCATGAGGTCGAAGGAATTGTCTGTAGAGCTCCTAGTCAGGATTGTGTCGAGGCACAGATCTGGGGAAGGGAACCAAAACATTTCTGTAGCATTGAATATCCCCAACAACACATCATGCTTAAATGGAAGAAGTTTGGAACCACCAAGACTCTTCCTAGAGCTGAGCAATCTGAGCAATCCGGGGAGAAGGGCCTTGGTCAGGGAGGTGACAAAGAACTCGATGGTCACTCTGACAGAGAATGACAACCATCTCTGCAGCACTCCACCAATCAGGCCTTTACGGTAGAGTGGCCAGACGGAAGCCACTCCTCAGTAAAAGGCACATGACAACCCGCTTGGAGTTTGCCAAAAGGGACCAAAAGACTCTCAGACCACGAGAAACAAGATTCTCTGGTCTGATGAAACCAAGATTGGACTCTTTGGCCTGTATGTAAAGCGTCACGTCTGGAGGAACCCTGGCACCATCCCTACGGTGAAGCATGGTGGTGGCAGCATCATGCTGTGGGGATGTTTTTCAGCGGCAGGGACTGGGAGACTAGTCAGGATGGAGCAAAGCTGTACGGAGCAAAGTACAGAGAGATCCTTGATGAAAATCTGCTCCAGAGCTCTCAGGACCTCAGACTGGGGTGAAGGTTCTCCTTCCAACAGGACAACAACCCTAAGCACACAGCCAAGAGAATGCAGGAGTGGCTTTAGGACAAGTCTCTGTCCTTGAGTGGCCCAGCCAGAGCCCGGACTTGAACCCGATCAAACATCTCTGGAGAGACCTGAAAATGGCGTGCAGCAACGCTCCCCATCCAAACTGACAGAGCTTGAGAGGATCTGCAGAGCGGAATGGGAGAAACTCCCCAAATACAGGTGTGCCAAGCTTGTAGCATCATATCCAAGAAGACTCGAGTCTGTAATGGCTGCCAAAGGTGCTTCAACAAAGTACTGAGTAAAGGTTCTGAATACTTATGTAAATGTGATATTTCTGGGTTTCACTTTTTTTTTCTGCAAACCTGTTTTTGGTTTCTCATTATGGGGTATTGTGTGTAGATTGATGAGGGGAGAGAAAAAAACTATTCAATACATTTTAGAATAAGGCTGTAACAACAAAATATGGAAAAAACCTACTCATTCAAGGATTTTTCTTTATTTCTACTATTTTCTACATTGTAGAATAATAGTGAAGATATCAAATCTATTAAATAACACATATGGAATCATGTAGGAACAAAAAAAGTGTTTAACAAATCAAAATATATTCTATATTTGAGATTCTTTAAAGTAGCCACCCTTTGCCTTGATTTCAGCTTTGCACACTCTTGGCATTCTCTCAACCAGCTTCATGAGGTAGTCACCTGGAATGCATTTGAATTAGCAGATGTGCCTTGTTAAAAGTTAATTTGTGGAATTTCTTTCCTTCTTAATGTGTTTGAGCCAATCAGTTGTGTTGTGACAAGGTAGGGGTGGTATACAAAAGATAGCCCTATTTGGTAAGAGACCAAGTCCATATTATTGGAAATACAGCTCAAATAAGCAAAGAGAAATGACAGTCCATCATTACTTTAAGACATGAAGGTCAGTCAATCCAGAAAAGGTCAAAAACTTTGAAAGTGCAGTCGCAAAAACCATCAAGTGGTATGATGAAACTGGCTCTCATGAGAACCGCCACAGGAAAGGAAGACACAGAATTACCTCTGCTGCAGAGGATAAGTTCATTAGAGTTACCAGCCTCAGAAATTGCAGCCCAAATAAATGCTTCACAGAGTTCAAGTAACAGACACATCTCAACATCAACTGTTCAGAGGAGACTGTGTGAATCAGGCCTTCATGGTCAAATTGCTGCAAAGAAACCATTACTTAAGGACACCAATAATAAGATAGACTTGCTTGGGCAAAGAAACAGGATCAGTAAATCAAATGAAAGTGTATTTGTCACGTGCGCCGAATACAACAGGTGTAGACCTTACAGTGAAATGCTTACTTACAGGCTCTAACCAATAGTGCAAAAAAGGTATTAGGTGAACAATAGGTAAGTAAAGAAATAGAACGACAGTAAAAAGACAGGCTATATACAGTAGCGAGGCTATAAAAGTAGTGAGGCTACATACAGACACGGGTTAGTCAGGCTGATTGAGGTAGTATGTACAAGTAGATATGGTTAAAGTGACTATGCATATATGATGAACAGAGAGTAGCAGTAGCTACTTGGTGGGTGGGACACAATGCAGATAGCCCGGTTAGCCAATGTGCGGGAGCACTGGTTCGGTCGGCCCAATTGAGGTACTATGTACATCAATGTATAGTTAAAGTAACTATGCATTTATGTTAAACAGAGAGTAGCAGCAGCATAAAAAGAGGGGTTGGGGGGGCACACAATGCAAATAGTCCGGGTAGCCATTTGATTACCTGTTCAGGAGTCTTATGGCTTGGGGGTAAAAACTGTTCAGAAGCCTTTTTGTCCAAGACTTGGCACTCCGGTACCGCTTGCCATGCGGTAGTAGAGAGAACAGTCTAGGACTGGGGTGGCTGGGGTCTTTGACAATTTCTAGGGCCTTCCTCTGACACCGCCTGGTGTAGAGGTCTTGGATGGCTGGCAGCTTAGCCCCAGTGATGTACTGGGGCTAGACATTAGACATTAGACCGGTGGAAATCTGTCCTTTGGTCTGATGAGTCCAAATTTGAGATTTTTGGTTCCAACCGCCGTGTCTTTGTGAGACGCAGAGTAGGTGAACAGATGATCTCCGCATGTGTGGTTCCCACCGTGAAGAATGGAGGAGGAGGTGTGATGGTGTGGGGGTGATTTGCTGATGACACTGTCTGTGATTTATTTAGAATTAAAGGCACACTTAACCAGTGTCGTGTCTTTGGGGTACCATTAAACTGAAGACATGTTTATCAATTAACTCCCTGTAATTATTATCAGGCGATTAAAGTGATTAATCGTTTAATTGTAATTAACTAGGAGATCGGGGCACCAAGGAAAATATTCAGATTACAAAGTTATAATTTTCCTAATATAACTTTCCTATATTATAACATTATATATTATATTCTATTATAGTATAGGCCGATTATCTTCTGGTTTAAATGGTGTATTTTACCTCACGTCCAGTCACATTCCAAACGTCGTAAATTGTTGTATCTGCACAAACCCAGCCTTTACTAAGAGTCATCCATACATCAATTGTCTTAAAATCATTTATTTACTAAACTAAGTAATTCACAGAAAGCATACAAACAGTAATTATCATCACAAAGAATTGGTAGAGTAATGTGGCCTAGTGGCTAACAGGCATGGCTGGTGTCTTGTTCAACAATGGGTCATAAAAGTTCAGCTGAGGAGGGACACAGAGTTCATTAATATTAACAATTGACATGCTAATCCTTTGCACATGAACGCTCACTCATTTGGGAACAATTGCAATCAATATATATTTACGCTCAGTGTGTCGTCGGGATCCTTGTTGGAGCGTCGTTCTGTTGGAGAGTTTTGTCCGCGCTCTCTCTCTCTCTCTCTCTCTCGGTTAGAATGGATCTTTCAAAGCGACATTCATTAATGTCGTTATAGAATGGATGTTTCGTTGGTCTTCGCGTTCAATTATATAATTTCTAGCTGCAGACTATTAATTAATATCAAAGACTTGTTCTTATTCTGTCGGTATCAATAGTCTAAAAGTTAACCACGTGGTATAGTTCACGTTCAGTAAAGTACTTGGATGGTCAAACCTATTGGCCAACTCGCAATGGAGTGGAGGCCTGGTCTCTAGAAAGTAAATCAGGGTGGGGTGGTTTTATAGTGAACATAGAACAGGCTTGTCACATGACGCCTGGTCCTGTCTGTGTCCCTGGGGGCGTGCCGATGACTGAGTTAAGCTTGGTACAGAAATACAATTCTATCACATTAACATCAGTACATAGCATCTCAATGCACTACAAATAGCTTTATCCTTATTAATACATTTTATACAACCATGTGGATGCAAGTCCCATCGCTGAGGCTATTATATAAACAGTTTTATGGTAATATGGCTATATTGTCTCTTCTGAGTATCACAAAATTGTACCAAGTGGACCAGTTCGTAGCTGGATTCTTCACCAGTCTTCCATACCTTCTCCAGAACACAAATGTTGCTTGGCTCCCCAATTCTGTGAGTTGGAAGAATTTCCTGTGTCTCTCTATGGGCCATGTGGCAAGAGATTCTCCTCTTAGAGTTTTACAACCCTTTCACACAGGGCCTGGGTGGGGGGAGGTAGGTTGGGGGATGGTGCAAGGGGGGAGGGGGTCAACTGTCCTCTCTGTACTCAAAGAGGCCAACGTCATGACACCAGCATGGCTACCACAGCATTCTGCAGCGATACGCGATACATCTGGTTTGTGCTTAGTGGGACTATCATTTGTTTTACAACATGACAATGACCCAACACACCTCCAGGCTGTGTAAGGGCTATTTCACCAAGAAGGAGAGTGATGGAGTGCTGCATCCGATGACCTGGCCTCCACAATCACCCAACCTCAACCCAACTGAGATGGTTTGGGATGAGTTGGACCGCAGAGTGAAGGAAAAGCAGCCAACAAGTGCTCAGCATATGTGGGAACTCCTTCAAGACTGTTGGAAAAGCATTCCAGGTGAAGCTGGTTAAGAGAATGCCAAGAGTGTGCAAAGCTGTCAAGGCAAAGGGTGGCTATCTGAAGAATATAAAATATATTTTGACACTTTTTTGGCTACTACACTTTTTTAGTTACTACATGATTCCATATTCCATATACTTGTGTTGATGTCTTCACTATTATTCTACATTGTAGAAAATAGTAAAAAATAAAGCAAAACCCTTGAATGAGTAGGTGTATCCAAACTTTTGACTGGTACTGTATATATTTCGTGGCTTGGGGCTGACACAACTTTAGAAAGTGTGTGTGTGTGTAACATTGCCTCCGTGGGAGGGGGGGGGGGGGTGTGTGTGTGTGTGTGTGTGTGTGTGTGTGTGTGTGTGTGTGTGTGTGTGTGTGTGTGTGTGTGTGTGTGTGTGTGTGTGTGAGACAGACTCATGGGCGGGGGTCCATCCATATATTATTTATCAAGTTGCTGAGTGCTGCCTGAAGCAAAGGCTCATGGGTAATGGTTGAAATGCACACTTTTTGAAACATTAGTCAGGTGAGGTTTAGATCACTTGTGCGTGTGTGTGTGTGTGTCCGTCCGTCCATGTCCTTGTGCATGCGTTTGACTGGTGCCAGAATCTACTGTATAAAAATCCCCTTCTGTTAAACTAATAACGTTACATAAAGTTGGAGGAGATTGGAAACAGATTTCAAGGAGCTGCAGTTGGCCAGCAGTGTAATCGGTGGGGATGTATTTTTAATGAGTCCACTGACACAGAGAGAGAGAGAGAGAGAGAGAGAAAGAGTCCCAGACCTAAAGGGGACCTGTCTAGGCAAGCTAGCCCAGAAACACAGCCTGAACTAGGGCAGCAGCCAGACCAACCCCCCTCCCTACATGGTTCTGTCTGGATCTCCTGCCTCTGCTGTCTTACTGTACCTTCCGCTGTTTGGCCTTACTAGTAAAGGAACTAGCCTAACAATAGCCAGGACACAGGAGTTAGCTAAATAAGTAGAAAGAGACTGGCAACCAGGCTACAGAGAAAGCAGTGATTGTTTGTTGTGTACTTTACATTGGCAGTGAAATGTATCCCAGTGTTGTGCTAGTCTTGTATCAGGTTGTTTATCTACTATTGTTTGTATATGAGTATGGGGGACTATCTAGCTTTGTGTGTGTGGGTTTGTGTGTGTGTGAGTGAGAGAACGTACATTGTTTTGTTTTCTTTAGTCTGTGTGCGTGCATGCATGTGTGTACTGTATATGTGTGTGTGTCTGGGTGCTGTCTCTCTGTACGTTTATCTCTGGGGTGATGCAGCCTTGTGAGTCATGTCTGGTCACTGGTTGTCTATGAGCTTCTGTCAGCTCACAGGTTCTCAGGAGCATCTTAACGACCCGCAGAGCCTGTCCTGTGCTACACTCTGCTAGCTACAGTATCTGTGAGTTTACTACCATTTCTTTAGAATAACTGCTTACTCCCTACAGGTATACATTAGGCTTAAAACACAGACAGACAGACAGACAGACAGACAGACAGACAGACAGACAGACAGACAGACAGACAGACAGACAGACAGACAGACAGACAGACAGACAGACAGACAGACAGACAGACAGACAGACAGACAGACAGACAGACAGACAGACAGACAGACAGACAAAGGACAATCCCCCTAAAACAGAGAGAAAGCAACTCAGCGGAGGAAAATGTCAATTGAAACGTACAGCTACATATAATAACTAATACACACACACACAACTGTTTTTACAGTTTCCCCAGCATCAAGAACTGACAAAGAGATACTCATTTTGATAATTGTGAGGTAGACAGAATTATGGACGTTGTACACACTTTGTCTCACACTGTAATAACCTGCTCCTTCACCCTCTCTGATTTCAAAAGGGAAGCTCATCTGCAAACTGGAGCTCGGAAATTCATTGCCTTTGTTTCCTCCAAGCTGAGCTGGGCCACATCTAGCATTACCTCATCCATCTAACCCCCCCTCCTTCACCCACCTCCTCATTTACTGAAGTCACACACTCCATGAGGGTGGGAGGGAGGACAGGGGAGGCCTGAACGAGGGAGGGAGCTAGATGGAGGCAGGGGGAGATGGATGGAGAGGAGGGAGAGATGAGGGGTGACAGCCCCCATGAAACGGCTAACTTGGCAGGAGGATCAGTTGAGCAGCAGATGCTGCTTGCACACACATACACACATACACACGCATACAAATACACACACACACACACACACACACACACACACACACACACACACACACACACACACACACACGTAAAGAGACACACACAGACACAGACACACACACACAGACACGTACACACACACACACAGACATGTACACACAGACACGTGCACACACATATGACACGTACACACAAGCTCTTTTTGTCTGTTACTGTTCCAGCCCTGGGGGAGCTGAACCCTGACTTTTACCTCGGCTCAACAGGCTGGGGTTTCTGTTACTCTGCATATGGCTCAGTCTGGGGCTGCCTGTCTGCCGCGTCTGTCACTCTCTCTGCTCCACTCTCTGCTCCACTCTCTGCGCCTCTCTCTGTATCTCTTTCTCTGTCCCGCTCTCTCTATCTAGCTCTCTCTCTCGCCTGTCTCCGGTCCTCTCTGTCTCCCCTCGCCCTCCCTCCTACTCTCCATCTTCCTCTCTCCCTGTCTGTCCATCTTTTTCCTCTCTCCTTTGCTCCTTCCATCTCTCCCTTTGTCTCTCCCAGTCTCCTTTCTTCCTGTGTTAATGCATTACAGACGTCAGTGGCAGTGTGCTGAGACAATGGCAGGCTAATGGGTTTCACAGAGCTGTTGTGCTTTACTTTTGTGTTCACTTCAGGTTTTCCAGATAAAGGCCAGTTTGCAAAGGGTGAAGACTCCCTGTAGACTCACATACACAGAGACCGAAACACACACACACACACACACACACACACACACACACACACACACACACACACACACACACACACACACACACACACACACACACACACACACACACACACACACACACACACACACACACGCAGTCATGTGTAGAGGACAGGATGCATTATGTCATGGCTTGGGGTGCTTTGTCAATGTACTTCATATTGTTTGTTACATGGACCTAGCTCTGTTCCCTCACTGGCCAGTCAGAGGAGCGTGCTGTGAGTGTCTCTCTCTCTCTGTTTCTCTCTGTTCCCTCACTGGCCAGTCAGAGGAGCGTGCTGTGAGTGTCTCTCTCTCTGTTTCTCTCTGTTCCCTCACTGGCCAGTCAGAGGAGCGTGCTGTGAGTGTCTCTCTCTCTGTTTCTCTCTGTTCCCTCACTGGCCAGTCAGAGGAGCGTGCTGTGAGTGTCTCTCTCTCTGTTTCTCTCTGTTCCCTCACTGGCCAGTCAGAGGAGCGTGCTGTGAGTGTCTCTCTCTCTCTGTTTCTCTCTGTTCCCTCACTGGCCAGTCAGAGGAGCGTGCTGTGAGTGTCTCTCTCTCTGTTTCTCTCTGTTCCCTCACTGGCCAGTCAGAGGAGCGTGCTGTGAGTGTCTCTCTCTCTCTGTTTCTCTCTGTTCCCTCACTGGCCAGTCAGAGGAGCGTGCTGTGAGTGTCTCTCTCTCTGTTTCTCTCTGTTCCCTCACTGGCCAGTCAGAGGAGCGTGCTGTGAGTGTCTCTCTCTCTGTTTCTCTCTGTTCCCTCACTGGCCAGTCAGAGGAGCGTGCTGTGGGTGTTGTGAGTCAGAGGCTAATTGCCAGGTCAGTGTGCCAGCGAGTGCCAGCAGCCGTCTGTGCCCACTAGAATACATCTCTCACGCCTCCCCTCTAATACCACTCTTTCTCTTTCTCTTCACCCACCACCCCCTGTGTCTGCTCGCTCTAGGGGTGACTTCCCTGGCGGCGCTAACACAGCCGTTAGACACAGAAACACCTGGCCTCGGAACAAGGAACCGGCAGACACACTGGCTGCTTCACCTTAACAAGCTCTTGAATTTCACTTATGTTGTATAGACTGTCTGTATGTGATGTGGGACAATGGGCACAGTTCCATTGGCGCCACAAATGATCTGAACAAGGAGGCTGAGCAGACCCGTCTCAAAATGACATAGCCGCCATAGAACTAAGTCACAGCTAATAGGCATGGTGAGAAAAACATACTACATAGCACTTGCAAACTCATGTCAAAACATAGTCTTTAATGCATCCATCATTCTGTGTACAATCTCTGTGTAGAATCTGTATGACACTGCTATGTTTCCAGGTGTTTTCTAATGATAAAGAATGAGTCCCGTTGTAATAATCATTCTATAGGCTTCTCTCTCTGGGGTTACGTTGTAGCTGGTGCCAGAGAACTGAGTGTGGGTTCACTGCCCTGCATGTTAGTGTGGGTGTGAGTCCACTGCCCTGCATGTTAGTGTGGGTGTGAGTCCACTGCCCTGCATGTTAGTGTGGGTGTGAGTCCACTGCCCTGCATGTTAGTGTGGGTGTGAGTCCACTGCCCTGCATGTTAGTGTGGGTTCACTGCCCTGCATGTTAGTGTGGGTGTGAGTCCACTGCCCTGCATGTTAGTGTGGGTGTGGGTCCACTGCCCTGCATGTTAGTGTGGGTGTGAGTCCACTGCCCTGCATGTTAGTGTGGGTGTGAGTCTACTGCCCTGCATGTTAGTGTGGGTGTGGGTCCACTGCCCTGCATGTTAGTGTGGGTGTGAGTCCACTGCCCTGCATGTTAGTGTGGGTGTGGGTCCACTGCCCTGCATGTTAGTGTGGGTGTGAGTCCACTGCCCTGCATGTTAGTGTGGGTGTGAGTCCACTGCCCTGCATGTTAGTGTGGGTGTGAGTTCACTGCCCTGCATGTTAGTGTGGGTTCACTGCCCTGCATGTTAGTGTGGGTGTGAGTCCACTGCCCTGCATGTTAGTGTGGGTGTGAGTCCACTGCCCTGCATGTTAGTGTGGGTGTGGGTCCACTGCCCTGCATGTTAGTGTGGGTGTGAGTCCACTGCCCTGCATGTTAGTGTGGGTGTGAGTCCACTGCCCTGCATGTTAGTGTGGGTGTGGGTCCACTGCCCTGCATGTTAGTGTGGGTGTGAGTCCACTGCCCTGCATGTTAGTGTGGGTGTGGGTTCACTGCCCTGCATGTTAGTGTGGGTGTGGTTCCACTGCCGTGCATGTTAGTGTGGGTGTGGGTCCACTGCCCTGCATGTTAGTGTGGGTGTGGGTCCACTGCCCTGCATGTTAGTGTGGGTGTGGGTCCACTGCCCTGCATGTTAGTGTGGGTGTGGGTCCACTGCCCTGCATGTTAGTGTGGGTTCACTGCCCTGCATGTTAGTGTGGGTGTGGTTCCACTGCCCTGCATGTTAGTGTGGGTGTGGGTCCACTGCCCTGCATGTTAGTGTGGGCCCACTGCCCTGCATGTTAGTGTGGGTGTGGGTCCACTGCCCTGCATGTTAGTGTGGGTGTGGTTCCACTGCCCTGCATGTTAGTGTGGGTGTGGGTCCACTGCCCTGCATGTTAGTGTGGGTGTGGGTCCACTGCCCTGCATGTTAGTGTGGGTGTGGTTCCACTGCCCTGCATGTTAGTGTGGGTGTGGTTCCACTGCCCTGCATGTTAGTGTGGGTCCACTGCCCTGCATGTTAGTGTGGGTCCACTGCCCTGCATGTTAGTGTGGGTGTGGGTCCACTGCCCTGCATGTTGGTGTGGGTCCACTGCCCTGCATGTTGGTGTGGTTCCACTGCTCTGCATGTTAGTGTGGGTCCACTGCCCTGCATGTTGGTGTGGGTCCACTGCCCTGTATGTTAGTGTGGGCCCACTGCCCTGCATGTTGGTGTGGGTCCACTGCCCTGCATGTTAGTGTGGGTCCACTGCCCTGCATGTTAGTGTGGGTCCACTGCCCTGCATGTTGGTGTGGGTCCACTGCCCTGTATGTTAGTGTGGGTCCACTGCCGTGCATGTTAGTGTGGGTCCACTGCCCTGCATGTTAGTGTGGGTCCACTGCCCTGCATGTTAGTGTGGGTCCACTGCCCTGCATGCTAGTGTGGGTCCACTGCCCTGCATGTTAGTGTGGGCCCACTGCCCTGCATGTTAGTGTGGGTCCACTGCCCTGCATGTTAGTGTGGGTCCAATGCCCTGCATGTTAGTGTGGGTCCAATGCCCTGCATGTTGGTGTGGGTCCACTGCCCTGCATGTTAGTGTGGGTCCACTGCCCTGCATGTTAGTGTGGGTCCACTGCCCTGCATGTTGGTGTGGGTCCACTGCCCTGCATGTTAGTGTGGGTCCACTGCCCTGCATGTTAGTGTGGGTCCACTGCCCTGCATGTTAGTGTGGGCCCACTGCTGCATGTTAGTGTGGGTCCATTGCCCTGCATGTTAGTGTGGGTGTGGGTCCACTGCCCTGCATGTTAGTGTGGGTGTGGGTCCACTGCCCTGCATGTTTGCGTGGATGTGTGAACAAGTTGAAGACCTGTAATTTCCGTATTCTTCAGAAGCATCTCACAGGGGCACACCTACATCAGTGAGGAGTGTGTTTGTGTGTTTGTGCGTGTGTGTGTGTCTCCCAGTTCTGTAACAGTCTCATGAGAACACACATACAGTCAGGAAGGGACTGGTCCACCATCACTCTCCACCCGGACTGGGACTAAACCCAACCCATACAGGACCTTAGACCAACACACCACACAATGTTAGGACCGGAGCAGCGCTAGCCAGGGAATAGCTGTCCTCACACACACACACACACACACAGGGCTGTCTTCCCAGAGTGGCCGACAGAACATGGATCGCATCCCAGTCAAACACTTCAGCCCTAACACTGTATCTCTGCACCTCTGTCTAAAACAGTATGTTTTTCCATTCATTCACAGGAGAAGCCTTGTATTGTGTTTTGGTTTGAATTGAATACTCCCTTTATTCCCCCACATACCAGTGAGCAATTCTTTCTTGACATAATATTAGATATTTGGACATTTTCATTGGCATACATGCTTTCAGCAGATGATCTTGTCCGGGAGAGCTCAACCTATAAATTAAAACATTAGATTAGACTAGAAATAGTACATTTTCTGAAGCAGTCTAAAGTATGTTTCCTCGACTCCAGCCATTTCAAATTTCTGCAGGATGCCTGGATTCATTTGAATTTAGCCCACCCCTTTTAAGTTGGCAGTTTGAGTGATTGACAGGAAGGAATGTTCCACAGGATTTCACAACAGAAAGGCCAATGTTTGTGGGATTGTAAAACAGTCCTGTACAGAGAGCGAACAGTAGCTAGCAACATCACAACATATTGGTATCGCACTGTGATTCTGACCTGAGATAGAGCTTCTAGACGTCTTATTCAGAACTCAGTTAGGAGCTAACTACTGGAGGACTCCTGTTCTTCTACCCATTCAGAACTCAGTTAGGAGTACTCCTGTTCTACTACCCATTCAGAACTCAGTTAGGAGTACTCCTGTTCTACTGCCCATTCAGAACACAGTTAGGAGCTAACTCCTGTTGTACTACCCATTCAGAACTCAGTTAGGAGGACTCCTGTTCTACTACCCATTCAGAACTCAGTTAGGAGGACTCCTGTTCTACTACCCATTCGGAACTCAGTTAGGAGGACTCCTGTTCTACTACCCATTCAGAACTCAGTTAGGAGGACTCCTGTTCTACTACCCATTCAGAACTCAGTTAGGAGAACTCCTGTTCTACTACCCATTCAGAACTCAGTTAGGAGGACTCCTGTTCTACTACCCATTCAGAACTCCGTTAGGAGCTAAATGCTGGAGGACTCCTGTTCTACTGCCCATTCAGAACTCAGTTAGGAGGACTACTGTTCTACTACCCATTCAGAACTCAGTTAGGAGGACTCCTGTTCTACTACCCATTCAGAACTCAGTTAGGAGGACTCCTGTTCTACTACCCATTCAGAACTCAGTTAGGAGGACTCCTGTTCTACTACCCATTCAGAACTCAGTTAGGAGGTCTCCTGTTCTACTACCCATTCAGAACTCAGTTAGGAGGACTCCTGTTCTACTAGCCATTCAGAACTCAGTTAGGAGGACTCCTGTTCTACTGCCCATTCAGAACTCAGTTAGGAGGACACCTGTTCTACTACCCATTCAGAACTCAGTTAGGAGGACTCCTGTTCTACTACCCATTCAGAACTCCGTTAGGAGCTAAATGCTGGAGGACACCTGTTCTACTGCCCATTCAGAACTCAGTTAGGAGGACTCCTGTTCTACTACCCATTCAGAACTCAGTTAGGACGACTCCTGTTCTACTACCCATTCAGAACTCAGTTAGGAGGACTCCTGTTCTACTGCCCATTCAGAACTCAGTTCTGAGGACTCCTGTTCTACTACCCATTCAGAACTCAGTTAGGAAGACTCCTGTTCTACTACCCATTCAGAACTCAGTTAGGAGGACTCCTGTTCTACTACCCATTCAGAACTCAGTTAGGAGGAGTCCTGTTCTACTACCCATTCAGAACTCCGTTAGGAGCTAAATGCTGGAGGACTCCTGTTCTACTGCCCATTCAGAACTCAGTTAGGAGGACACCTGTTCTACTACCCATTCAGAACTCAGTTAGGAGGACTCCTGTTCTACTACCCATTCAGAACTCAGTTAGGAGGACTCCTGTTCTACTACCCATTCAGAACTCAGTTAGGAGGAGTCCTGTTCTACTACCCATTCAGAACTCCGTTAGGAGCTAAATGCTGGAGGACTCCTGTTCTACTGCCCATTCAGAACTCAGTTAGGACGTCTCCTGTTCTACTACCCATTCAGAACTCAGTTAGGAGGACTCCTGTTCTACTGCCCATTCAGAACTCAGTTCTGAGGACTCCTGTTCTACTGCCCATTCAGAACTCAGTTAGGCGGACTCCTGTTCAACTGTCCATTCAGAACTCAGTTAGGCGGACTCCTGTTCTACTACCCATTCAGAACTCAGTTAGGAGGACTCCTGTTCTACTACCCATTCAGAACTCTGTTAGGAGGACTCCTGTTCTACTACCCATTCAGAACTCAGTTAGGAGGTCTCCTGTTCTACTACCCATTCAGAACTCAGTTAGGAGGACTCCTGTTCTACTGCCCATTCAGAACTCTGTTAGGAGGACTCCTGTTCTACTGTCCATTCGGAACTCAGTTAGGAGGTCTCCTGTTCTACTACCCATTCGGAACTCAGTTAGGAGGACTCCTGTTCTACTACCCATTCAGAACTCAGTTAGGAGGACTCCTGTTCTACTACCCATTCAGAACTCAGTTAGGAGGACTCCTTTTCTACTGCCCATTCAGAACTCAGTTAGGAGGACTCCTGTTCTACTACCCATTCAGAACTCAGTTAGGAGGACTCCTGTTCTACTACCCATTCAGAACTCAGTTAGGAGGACTCCTTTTCTACTGCCCATTCAGATCTCAGTTAGGAGGACTCCTTTTCTACTGCCCATTCAGAACTCAGTTAGGAGGACTCCTGTTCTACTACCCATTCAGAACTCAGTTAGGAGGACTCTTGTTCTACTACCCATTCAGAACTCAGTTAGGAGGACTCCTGTTCTACTACCCATTCAGAACTCAGTTAGGAGGACTCCTGTTCTACTGTCCATTAAGAACTCAGTTAGGAGGACTCCTGTTCTACTACCCATTCAGAACTCAGTTAGGAGGACTCCTGTTCTACTGTCCATTCAGAACTCAGTTTGGACGACTCCTGTTCTACTACCCATTCAGAACTCAGTTAGGAGGACTCCTTTTCTACTGTCCATTCAGAACTCAGTTAGGATGACTCCTGTTCTACTACCCATTCAGAACTCAGTTAGGAGGACTCCTGTTCTACTACCCATTCAGAACTCAGTTCTGAGGACTCCTGTTCTACTGCCCATTCAGAACTCAGTTCTGAGGACTCCTGTTCTACTACCCATTCAGAACTCAGTTAGGAGGACTCCTGTTCTACTACCCATTCAGAACTCAGTTAGGAGGACTCTTGTTCTACTACCCATTCAGAACTCAGTTAGGAGGACTCCTGTTCTACTACCCATTCAGAACTCAGTTAGGAGGACTCCTGTTCTACTGTCCATTAAAAACTCAGTTAGGAGGACTCCTGTTCTACTACCCATTCAGAACTCAGTTAGGAGGACTCCTGTTCTACTGTCCATTCAGAACTCAGTTTGGACGACTCCTGTTCTACTACCCATTCAGAACTCAGTTAGGAAGACTCCTTTTCTACTGCCCATTCAGAACTCAGTTAGGATGACTCCTGTTCTACTACCCATTCAGAACTCAGTTAGGAGGACTCCTGTTCTACTACCCATTCAGAACTCAGTTAGGAGGACTCTTGTTCTACTACCCATTCAGAACTCAGTTAGGAGGACTCCTGTTCTACTACCCATTCATAACTCAGTTAGGAGGACTCCTGTTCTACTGTCCATTAAGAACTCAGTTAGGAGGACTCCTGTTCTACTACCCATTCAGAACTCAGTTAGGAGGACTCCTGTTCTACTACCCATTCAGAACACAGTTAGGACGACTCCTGTTCTACTACCCATTCAAAACTCAGTTAGGAGGACTCCTGTTCTACTGCCCATTCAGAACTCAGTTCTGAGGACTCCTGTTCTACTGCCCATTCAGAACTCAGTTCTGAGGACTCCTGTACTACTACCCATTCAGAACTCAGTTAGGAGGACTCCTTTTCTACTACCCATTCAGAACTCAGTTAGGAGGACTCCTGTTCTACTGTCAATTCAGAACTCAGTTTGGACGACTCCTGTTCTACTGTCCATTCAGAACTCAGTTAGGAGGACACCTGTTCTACTACCCATTCAGAACTCAGTTTGGACGACTCCTGTTCTACTGTCCATTCAGAACTCAGTTAGGAGGACTCCTGTTCTACTACCCATTCAGAACTAAGTTAGGAGGACTCCTGTTCTACTGTCCATTCAGAACTCAGTTAGGATGACTCCTGTTCTACTACCCATTCAGAACTCAGTTAGGATGACTCCTGTTCTACTGTCCATTAAGAACTCAGTTAGGAGGACTCCTGTTCTACTACCCATTCAGAACTCAGTTAGGAGGACTCCTGTTCTACTGTCCATTCAGGACTCAGTTTGGACGACTCCTGTTCTACTACCCATTCAGAACTCAGTTAGGAGGACTCCTGTTCTACTACCCATTCAGAACTCAGTTAGGAGGACTCCTGTTCTACTGCCCATTCAGAACTCAGTTCTGAGGACTCCTGTTCTACTGCCCATTCAGAACTCAGTTCTGAGGACTCCTGTTCTACTACCCATTCAGAACTCAGTTAGGAGGACTCCTGTTCTACTACCCATTCAGAACTCAGTTAGGAGGACTCCTGTTCTACTAGCCATTCAGAACTCAGTTAGGAGGACTCCTGTTCTACTGCCCATTCAGAACTCAGTTAGGAGGACACCTGTTCTACTACCCATTCAGAACTCAGTTAGGAGGACTCCTGTTCTACTACCCATTCAGAACTCAGTTAGGAGGACTCCTGTTCTACTGTCCATTCAGAACTCAGTTAGGAGGACTCCTGTTCTACTACCCATTCAGAACTCCGTTAGGAGCTAAATGCTGGAGGACACCTGTTCTACTGCCCATTCAGAACTCAGTTAGGAGGACTCCTGTTCTACTACCCATTCAGAACTCAGTTAGGAGGACTCCTGTTCTACTGTCCATTCAGAACTCAGTTAGGAGGACTCCTGTTCTACTGCCCATTCAGAACTCAGTTAGGAGGACTCCTGTTCTACTACCCATTCAGAACTCAGTTAGGATGACTCCTGTTCTACTACCCATTCAAAACTCAGTTAGGAGGACTCCTGTTCTACTACCCATTCAGAACTCAGTTAGGAGGACTCCTGTTCTACTACCCATTCAGAACTCAGTTAGGAGGACTCCTGTTCTACTGTCCATTCAGAACTCAGTTAGGAGGACTCCTGTTCTACTACCCATTCAGAACTCAGTTAGGACGACTCCTGTTCTACTACCCATTCAGAACTCAGTTAGGAGGACTCCTGTTCTACTGCCCATTCAGAACTCAGTTCTGAGGACTCCTGTTCTACTACCCATTCAGAACTCAGTTAGGAGGACTCCTGTTCTACTACCCATTCAGAACTCAGTTAGGAGGACTCCTGTTCTACTACCCATTCAGAACTCAGTTAGGAGGAGTCCTGTTCTACTACCCATTCAGAACTCCGTTAGGAGCTAAATGCTGGAGGACTCCTGTTCTACTGCCCATTCAGAACTCAGTTAGGAGGACACCTGTTCTACTACCCATTCAGAACTCAGTTAGGAGGACTCCTGTTCTACTACCCATTCAGAACTCAGTTAGGAGGACTCCTGTTCTACTACCCATTCAGAACTCAGTTAGGAGGAGTCCTGTTCTACTACCCATTCAGAACTCCGTTAGGAGCTAAATGCTGGAGGACTCCTGTTCTACTGCCCATTCAGAACTCAGTTAGGACGTCTCCTGTTCTACTGCCCATTCATAATTCAGTTAGGAGGACTCCTGTTCTACAGTCCATTCAGAACTCAGTTAGGAGGACTCCTGTTCTACTGCCCATTCAGAACTCAGTTAGGAGGACTCCTGTTCTACTACCCATTCAGAACTCAGTTAGGAGGACTCCTGTTCTACTACCCATTCAGAACTCTGTTAGGAGGACTCCTGTTCTACTGTCCATTCGGAACTCAGTTAGGAGGTCTCCTGTTCTACTACCCATTCGGAACTCAGTTAGGAGGACTCCTGTTCTACTACCCATTCAGAACTCAGTTAGGAGGACTCCTGTTCTACTACCCATTCAGAACTCAGTTAGGAGGACTCCTTTTCTACTGCCCATTCAGAACTCAGTTAGGAGGACTCCTGTTCTACTACCCATTCAGAACTCAGTTAGGAGGACTCTTGTTCTACTACCCATTCAGAACTCAGTTAGGAGGACTCCTGTTCTACTGTCCATTAAGAACTCAGTTAGGAGGACTCCTGTTCTACTGTCCATTAAGAACTCAGTTAGGAGGACTCCTGTTCTACTACCCATTCAGAACTCAGTTAGGAGGACTCCTGTTCTACTGTCCATTCAGAACTCAGTTTGGACGACTCCTGTTCTACTACCCATTCAGAACTCAGTTAGGAGGACTCCTTTTCTACTGTCCATTCAGAACTCAGTTAGGATGACTCCTGTTCTACTACCCATTCAGAACTCAGTTAGGAGGACTCCTGTTCTACTACCCATTCAGAACTCAGTTCTGAGGACTCCTGTTCTACTGCCCATTCAGAACTCAGTTCTGAGGACTCCTGTTCTACTACCCATTCAGAACTCAGTTAGGAGGACTCCTGTTCTACTACCCATTCAGAACTCAGTTAGGAGGACTCTTGTTCTACTACCCATTCAGAACTCAGTTAGGAGGACTCCTGTTCTACTACCCATTCAGAACTCAGTTAGGAGGACTCCTGTTCTACTGTCCATTAAAAACTCAGTTAGGAGGACTCCTGTTCTACTACCCATTCAGAACTCAGTTAGGAGGACTCCTGTTCTACTGTCCATTCAGAACTCAGTTTGGACGACTCCTGTTCTACTACCCATTCAGAACTCAGTTAGGAAGACTCCTTTTCTACTGCCCATTCAGAACTCAGTTAGGATGACTCCTGTTCTACTACCCATTCAGAACTCAGTTAGGAGGACTCCTGTTCTACTACCCATTCAGAACTCAGTTAGGAGGACTCTTGTTCTACTACCCATTCAGAACTCAGTTAGGAGGACTCCTGTTCTACTACCCATTCATAACTCAGTTAGGAGGACTCCTGTTCTACTGTCCATTAAGAACTCAGTTAGGAGGACTCCTGTTCTACTACCCATTCAGAACTCAGTTAGGAGGACTCCTGTTCTACTACCCATTCAGAACACAGTTAGGACGACTCCTGTTCTACTGCCCATTCAGAACTCAGTTCTGAGGACTCCTGTTCTACTGCCCATTCAGAACTCAGTTCTGAGGACTCCTGTACTACTACCCATTCAGAACTCAGTTAGGAGGACTCCTTTTCTACTACCCATTCAGAACTCAGTTAGGAGGACTCCTGTTCTACTGTCAATTCAGAACTCAGTTTGGACGACTCCTGTTCTACTACCCATTCAGAACTAAGTTAGGAGGACTCCTGTTCTACTGTCCATTCAGAACTCAGTTAGGATGACTCCTGTTCTACTACCCATTCAGAACTCAGTTAGGATGACTCCTGTTCTACTGTCCATTAAGAACTCAGTTAGGAGGACTCCTGTTCTACTACCCATTCAGAACTCAGTTAGGAGGACTCCTGTTCTACTGTCCATTCAGGACTCAGTTTGGACGACTCCTGTTCTACTACCCATTCAGAACTCAGTTAGGAGGACTCCTGTTCTACTGTCCATTCAGAACTCAGTTAGGAGGACTCCTGTTCTACTGCCCATTCAGAACTCAGTTCTGAGGACTCCTGTTCTACTGCCCATTCAGAACTCAGTTCTGAGGACTCCTGTTCTACTACCCATTCAGAACTCAGTTAGGAGGACTCCTGTTCTACTACCCATTCAGAACTCAGTTAGGAGGACTCCTGTTCTACTACCCATTCAGAACTCTGTTAGGAGGACTCCTGTTCTACTGTCCATTCAGAACTCAGTTAGGAGGACTCCTGTTCTACTACCCATTCAGAACTCAGTTAGGAGGACTCCTGTTCTACTGTCCGTTCGGAACTCAGTTAGGAGGTCTCCTGTTCTACTACCCATTCGGAACTCAGTTAGGAGGACTCCTGTTCTACTACCCATTCAGAACTCAGTTAGGAGGACTCCTGTTCTACTACCCATTCAGAACTCAGTTAGGAGGACTCCTGTTCTACTACCCATTCAGAACTCAGTTAGGAGGACTCCTGTTCTACTGTCCATTAAGAACTCAGTTAGGAGGACTCCTGTTCTACTACCCATTCAGAACTCAGTTAGGAGGACTCCTGTTCTACTGTCCATTCAGGACTCAGTTTGGACGACTCCTGTTCTACTACCCATTCAGAACTCAGTTAGGAGGACTCATGTTCTACTGTCCATTCAGAACTCAGTTTGGACGACTCCTGTTCTACTGCCAATTCAGAACTCAGTTAGGAGGACTCCTGTTCTACTACCCATTCAGAACTCAGTTAGGACGACTCCTGTTCTACTACCCATTCAAAACTCAGTTAGGAGGACTCCTGTTCTACTGCCCATTCAGAACTCAGTTCTGAGGACTCCTGTTCTACTACCCATTCAGAACTCAGTTAGGAGGACTCCTTTTCTACTGCCCATTCAGAACTCAGTTAGGAGGACTCCTGTTCTACTACCCATTCAGAACTCAGTTAGGAGGACTCTTGTTCTACTACCCATTCAGAACTCAGTTAGGAGGACTCCTGTTCTACTACCCATTCAGAACTCAGTTAGGAGGACTCCTGTTCTACTGTCCATTAAGAACTCAGTTAGGAGGACTCCTGTTCTACTACCCATTCAGAACTCAGTTAGGAGGACTCCTGTTCTACTGTCCATTCAGAACTCAGTTTGGACGACTCCTGTTCTACTACCCATTCAGAACTCAGTTAGGAGGACTCCTTTTCTACTGTCCATTCAGAACTCAGTTAGGATGACTCCTGTTCTACTACCCATTCAGAACTCAGTTAGGAGGACTCCTGTTCTACTACCCATTCAGAACTCAGTTAGGAGGACTCCTGTTCTACTGTCCATTAAAAACTCAGTTAGGAGGACTCCTGTTCTACTACCCATTCAGAACTCAGTTAGGAGGACTCCTGTTCTACTGTCCATTCAGAACTCAGTTTGGACGACTCCTGTTCTACTACCCATTCAGAACTCAGTTAGGAAGACTCCTTTTCTACTGCCCATTCAGAACTCAGTTAGGATGACTCCTGTTCTACTACCCATTCAGAACTCAGTTAGGAGGACTCCTGTTCTACTACCCATTCAGAACTCAGTTAGGAGGACTCCTGTTCTACTACCCATTCAGAACTCAGTTAGGAGGACTCCTGTTCTACTACCCATTCAGAACACAGTTAGGACGACTCCTGTTCTACTGCCCATTCAGAACTCAGTTCTGAGGACTCCTGTTCTACTGCCCATTCAGAACTCAGTTCTGAGGACTCCTGTACTACTACCCATTCAGAACTCAGTTAGGAGGACTCCTTTTCTACTACCCATTCAGAACTCAGTTAGGAGGACTCCTGTTCTACTGTCAATTCAGAACTCAGTTTGGACGACTCCTGTTCTACTACCCATTCAGAACTAAGTTAGGAGGACTCCTGTTCTACTGTCCATTCAGAACTCAGTTAGGATGACTCCTGTTCTACTACCCATTCAGAACTCAGTTAGGATGACTCCTGTTCTACTGTCCATTAAGAACTCAGTTAGGAGGACTCCTGTTCTACTACCCATTCAGAACTCAGTTAGGAGGACTCCTGTTCTACTGTCCATTCAGGACTCAGTTTGGACGACTCCTGTTCTACTACCCATTCAGAACTCAGTTAGGAGGACTCCTGTTCTACTACCCATTCAGAACTCAGTTAGGAGGACTCCTGTTCTACTGCCCATTCAGAACTCAGTTCTGAGGACTCCTGTTCTACTGCCCATTCAGAACTCAGTTCTGAGGACTCCTGTTCTACTACCCATTCAGAACTCAGTTAGGAGGACTCCTGTTCTACTACCCATTCAGAACTCAGTTAGGAGGACTCCTGTTCTACTGCCCATTCAGAACTCAGTTCTGAGGACTCCTGTTCTACTGCCCATTCAGAACTCAGTTCTGAGGACTCCTGTTCTACTACCCATTCAGAACTCAGTTAGGAGGACTCCTGTTCTACTACCCATTCAGAACTCAGTTAGGAGGACTCCTGTTCTACTACCCATTCAGAACTCTGTTAGGAGGACTCCTGTTCTACTGTCCATTCAGAACTCAGTTAGGAGGACTCCTGTTCTACTACCCATTCAGAACTCAGTTAGGAGGACTCCTGTTCTACTGTCCGTTCGGAACTCAGTTAGGAGGTCTCCTGTTCTACTACCCATTCGGAACTCAGTTAGGAGGACTCCTGTTCTACTACCCATTCAGAACTCAGTTAGGAGGACTCCTGTTCTACTACCCATTCAGAACTCAGTTAGGAGGACTCCTGTTCTACTACCCATTCAGAACTCAGTTAGGAGGACTCCTGTTCTACTGTCCATTAAGAACTCAGTTAGGAGGACTCCTGTTCTACTACCCATTCAGAACTCAGTTAGGAGGACTCCTGTTCTACTGTCCATTCAGGACTCAGTTTGGACGACTCCTGTTCTACTACCCATTCAGAACTCAGTTAGGAGGACTCATGTTCTACTGTCCATTCAGAACTCAGTTTGGACGACTCCTGTTCTACTGCCAATTCAGAACTCAGTTAGGAGGACTCCTGTTCTACTACCCATTCAGAACTCAGTTAGGACGACTCCTGTTCTACTACCCATTCAAAACTCAGTTAGGAGGACTCCTGTTCTACTGCCCATTCAGAACTCAGTTCTGAGGACTCCTGTTCTACTACCCATTCAAAACTCAGTTAGGAGGACTCCTGTTCTACTGTCCATTCGGAACTCAGTTAGGAGGTCTCCTGTTCTACTACCCATTCGGAACTCAGTTAGGAGGACTCCTGTTCTACTACCCATTCAGAACTCAGTTAGGATGACTCCTGTTCTACTGTCCATTCAGAACTCAGTTAGGATGACTCCTGTTCTACTACCCATTCAGAACTCAGTTAGGAGGACTCCTGTTCTACTACCCATTCAGAACTCAGTTAGGAGGACTCCTGTTCTACTACCCATTCAAAACTCAGTTAGGAGGACTCCTGTTCTACTGCCCATTCAGAACTCAGTTCTGAGGACTCCTGTTCTACTGCCCATTCAGAACTCAGTTCTGAGGACTCCTGTACTACTACCCATTCAGAACACAGTTAGGAGGACTCCTGTTCTACTACCCATTCAGAACTCAGTTAGGAGGACTCCTTTTCTACTACCCATTCAGAACTCAGTTAGGAGGACTCCTGTTCTACTGTCCATTCAGAACTCAGTTTGGACGACTCCTGTTCTACTACCCATTCAGAACTAAGTTAGGAGGACTCCTGTTCTACTGTCCATTCAGAACTCAGTTAGGATGACTCCTGTTCTACTACCCATTCAGAACTCAGTTAGGATGACTCCTGTTCTACTGTCCATTAAGAACTCAGTTAGGAGGACTCC
Source organism: Salmo salar (assembly GCF_965601325.2). Taxonomy (NCBI): domain Eukaryota; kingdom Metazoa; phylum Chordata; class Actinopteri; order Salmoniformes; family Salmonidae; genus Salmo; species Salmo salar. Next base: position 36,688,075 of record NC_138316.1, read on the forward strand.
TGTTCTACTACCCATTCAGAACTCAGTTAGGAGGACTCCTGTTGTACTGTCCATTCAGGACTCAGTTTGGACGACTCCTGTTCTACTACCCATTCAGAACTCAGTTAGGAGGACTCATGTTCTACTGTCCATTCAGAACTCAGTTTGGACGACTCCTGTTCTACTGCCCATTCAGAACTCAGTTAGGAGGACTCCTGTTCTACTACCCATTCAGAACTCAGTTAGGACGACTCCTGTTCTACTACCCATTCAAAACTCAGTTAGGAGGACTCCTGTTCTACTGCCCATTCAGAACTCAGTTCTGAGGACTCCTGTTCTACTGCCCATTCAGAACTCAGTTCTGAGGACTCCTGTTCTACTACCCATTCAGAACTCAGTTAGGAGGACTCCTGTTCTACTACCCATTCAGAACTCAGTTAGGATGACTCCTGTTCTACTGTCCATTAAGAACTCAGTTAGGAGGACTCCTGTTCTACTACCCATTCAGAACTCAGTTAGGAGGACTCCTGTTCTACTGTCCATTCAGGACTCAGTTTGGACGACTCCTGTTCTACTACCCATTCAGAACTCAGTTAGGAGGACTCCTGTTCTACTGCCCATTCAGAACTCAGTTAGGAGGACTCCTGTTCTACTACCCATTCAGAACTCAGTTAGGACGACTCCTGTTCTACTACCCATTCAAAACTCAGTTAGGAGGACTCCTGTTCTACTGCCCATTCAGAACTCAGTTCTGAGGACTCCTGTTCTACTGCCCATTCAGAACTCAGTTCTGAGGACTCCTGTTCTACTACCCATTCAGAACTCAGTTAGGAGGACTCCTGTTCTACTGCCCATTCAGAACTCAGTTCTGAGGACTCCTGTTCTACTGCCCATTCAGAACTCAGTTCTGAGGACTCCTGTTCTACTACCCATTCAGAACTCAGTTAGGAGGACTCCTGTTCTACTACCCATTCAGAACTCAGTTAGGAGGACTCCTGTTCTACTACCCATTCAGAACTCTGTTAGGAGGACTCCTGTTCTACTGTCCGTTCGGAACTCAGTTAGGAGGTCTCCTGTTCTACTACCCATTCGGAACTCAGTTAGGAGGACTCCTGTTCTACTACCCATTCAGAACTCAGTTAGGAGGACTCCTGTTCTACTACCCATTCAGAACTCAGTTAGGAGGACTCCTGTTCTACTACCCATTCAGAACTCAGTTAGGAGGACTCCTGTTCTACTGTCCATTAAGAACTCAGTTAGGAGGACTCCTGTTCTACTACCCATTCAGAACTCAGTTAGGAGGACTCCTGTTCTACTGTCCATTCAGGACTCAGTTTGGACGACTCCTGTTCTACTACCCATTCAGAACTCAGTTAGGAGGACTCATGTTCTACTGTCCATTCAGAACTCAGTTTGGACGACTCCTGTTCTACTGCCAATTCAGAACTCAGTTAGGAGGACTCCTGTTCTACTACCCATTCAGAACTCAGTTAGGACGACTCCTGTTCTACTACCCATTCAAAACTCAGTTAGGAGGACTCCTGTTCTACTGCCCATTCAGAACTCAGTTCTGAGGACTCCTGTTCTACTGCCCATTCAGAACTCAGTTCTGAGGACTCCTGTTCTACTACCCATTCAAAACTCAGTTAGGAGGACTCCTGTTCTACTGTCCATTCGGAACTCAGTTAGGAGGTCTCCTGTTCTACTACCCATTCGGAACTCAGTTAGGAGGACTCATGTTCTACTACCCATTCAGAACTCAGTTAGGAGGACTCCTGTTCTACTACCCATTCAGAACTCAGTTAGGACGACTCCTGTTCTACTACCCATTCAAAACTCAGTTAGGAGGACTCCTGTTCTACTGCCCATTCAGAACTCAGTTCTGAGGACTCCTGTTCTACTACCCATTCAGAACTCAGTTCTGAGGACTCCTGTACTACTACCCATTCAGAACTCAGTTAGGAGGACTCCTGTTCTACTACCCATTCAGAACTCAGTTAGGAGGACTCCTTTTCTACTACCCATTCAGAACTCAGTTAGGAGGACTCCTGTTCTACTGTCCATTCAGAACTCAGTTTGGACGACTCCTGTTCTACTACCCATTCAGAACTAAGTTAGGAGGACTCCTGTTCTACTGTCCATTCAGAACTCAGTTAGAATGACTCCTGTTCTACTACCCATTCAGAACTCAGTTAGGAGGACTCCTGTTCTACTACCCATTCAGAACACAGTTAGGACGACTCCTGTTCTACTACCCATTCAAAACTCAGTTAGGAGGACTCCTGTTCTACTGCCCATTCAGAACTCAGTTCTGAGGACTCCTGTTCTACTGCCCATTCAGAACTCAGTTCTGAGGACTCCTGTACTACTACCCATTCAGAACACAGTTAGGAGGACTCCTGTTCTACTACCCATTCAGAACTCAGTTAGGAGGACTCCTTTTCTACTACCCATTCAGAACTCAGTTAGGAGGACTCCTGTTCTACTGTCCATTCAGAACTCAGTTTGGACGACTCCTGTTCTACTACCCATTCAGAACTAAGTTAGGAGGACTCCTGTTCTACTGTCCATTCAGAACTCAGTTAGGATGACTCCTGTTCTACTACCCATTCAGAACTCAGTTAGGATGACTCCTGTTCTACTGTCCATTAAGAACTCAGTTAGGAGGACTCCTGTTCTACTACCCATTCAGAACTCAGTTAGGAGGACTCCTGTTGTACTGTCCATTCAGGACTCAGTTTGGACGACTCCTGTTCTACTACCCATTCAGAACTCAGTTAGGAGGACTCATGTTCTACTGTCCATTCAGAACTCAGTTTGGACGACTCCTGTTCTACTGCCCATTCAGAACTCAGTTAGGAGGACTCCTGTTCTACTACCCATTCAGAACTCAGTTAGGACGACTCCTGTTCTACTACCCATTCAAAACTCAGTTAGGAGGACTCCTGTTCTACTGCCCATTCAGAACTCAGTTCTGAGGACTCCTGTTCTACTGCCCATTCAGAACTCAGTTCTGAGGACTCCTGTTCTACTACCCATTCAGAACTCAGTTAGGAGGACTCCTGTTCTACTACCCATTCAGAACTCAGTTAGGAGGACTCCTGTTCTACTACCCATTCAGAACTCTGTTAGGAGGACTCCTGTTCTACTGTCCATTCGGAACTCAGTTAGGAGGTCTCCTGTTCTACTACCCATTCGGAACTCAGTTAGGAGGACTCCTGTTCTACTACCCATTCAGAACTCAGTTAGGAGGTCTCCTGTTCTACTACCCATTCGGAACTCAGTTAGGAGGACTCCTGTTCTACTACCCATTCGGAACTCAGTTAGGAGGACTCCTGTTCTACTACCCATTCAGAACTCAGTTAGGAGGACTCCTGTTCTACTACCCATTCAGAACTCAGTTAGGAGGACTCCTTTTCTACTGCCCATTCAGAACTCAGTTAGGAGGACTCCTGTTCTACTACCCATTCGGAACTCAGTTAGGAGGACTCCTGTTCTACTACCCATTCAGAACTCAGTTAGGAGGACTCCTGTTCTACTACCCATTCAGAACTCAGTTAGGAGGACTCCTTTTCTACTGCCCATTCAGAACTCAGTTAGGAGGACTCCTGTTCTACTACCCATTCAGAACTCAGTTAGGAGGACTCCTGTTCTACTACCCATTCAGAACTCAGTTAGGAGGACTCTTGTTCTACTACCCATTCAGAACTCAGTTAGGAGGACTCTTGTTCTACTACCCATTCAGAACTCAGTTAGGAGGACTCCTGTTCTACTACCCATTCAGAACTCAGTTAGGAGGACTCCTGTTCTACTGTCCATTAAAAACTCAGTTAGGAGGACTCCTGTTCTACTACCCATTCAGAACTCAGTTAGGAGGACTCCTTTTCTACTGCCCATTCAGAACTCAGTTAGGAGGACTCCTGTTCTACTACCCATTCAGAACTCAGTTAGGAGGACTCCTGTTCTACTACCCATTCAGAACTCTGTTAGGAGGACTCCTGTTCTACTGTCCATTCGGAACTCAGTTAGGAGGTCTCCTGTTCTACTACCCATTCGGAACTCAGTTAGGAGGACTCCTGTTCTACTACCCATTCAGAACTCAGTTAGGAGGTCTCCTGTTCTACTACCCATTCGGAACTCAGTTAGGAGGACTCCTGTTCTACTACCCATTCGGAACTCAGTTAGGAGGACTCCTGTTCTACTACCCATTCAGAACTCAGTTAGGAGGACTCCTGTTCTACTACCCATTCAGAACTCAGTTAGGAGGACTCCTTTTCTACTGCCCATTCAGAACTCAGTTAGGAGGACTCCTGTTCTACTACCCATTCGGAACTCAGTTAGGAGGACTCCTGTTCTACTACCCATTCAGAACTCAGTTAGGAGGACTCCTGTTCTACTACCCATTCAGAACTCAGTTAGGAGGACTCCTTTTCTACTGCCCATTCAGAACTCAGTTAGGAGGACTCCTGTTCTACTACCCATTCAGAACTCAGTTAGGAGGACTCCTGTTCTACTACCCATTCAGAACTCAGTTAGGAGGACTCTTGTTCTACTACCCATTCAGAACTCAGTTAGGAGGACTCCTGTTCTACTACCCATTCAGAACTCAGTTAGGAGGACTCCTGTTCTACTGTCCATTAAAAACTCAGTTAGGAGGACTCCTGTTCTACTACCCATTCAGAACTCAGTTAGGAGGACTCCTGTTCTACTGTCCATTCAGAACTCAGTTTGGACGACTCCTGTTCTACTACCCATTCAGAACTCAGTTAGGAGGACTCCTTTTCTACTGCCCATTCAGAACTCAGTTAGGATGACTCCTGTTCTACTACCCATTCAGAACTCAGTTAGGAGGACTCCTGTTCTACTACCCATTCAGAACTCAGTTAGGAGGACTCCTGTTCTACTACCCATTCAGAACTCAGTTAGGAGGACTCTTGTTCTACTACCCATTCAGAACTCAGTTAGGAGGACTCCTGTTCTACTACCCATTCATAACTCAGTTAGGAAGACTCCTGTTCTACTGTCCATTAAGAACTCAGTTAGGAGGACTCCTGTTCTACTACCCATTCAGAACTCAGTTAGGAGGACTCCTGTTCTACTACCCATTCAGAACACAGTTAGGACGACTCCTGTTCTACTACCCATTCAAAACTCAGTTAGGAGGACTCCTGTTCTACTGCCCATTCAGAACTCAGTTCTGAGGACTCCTGTTCTACTGCCCATTCAGAACTCAGTTCTGAGGACTCCTGTACTACTACCCATTCAGAACTCAGTTAGGAGGACTCCTGTTCTACTACCCATTCAGAACTCAGTTAGGAGGACTCCTTTTCTACTACCCATTCAGAACTCAGTTTGGAGGACTCCTGTTCTACTGTCCATTCAGAACTCAGTTTGGACGACTCCTGTTCTACTAGCCATTCAGAACTAAGTTAGGAGGACTCCTGTTCTACTGTCCATTCAGAACTTAGTTAGGATGACTCCTGTTCTACTACCCATTCAGAACTCAGTTAGGATGACTCCTGTTCTACTGTCCATTAAGAACTCAGTTAGGAGGACTCCTGTTCTACTACCCATTCAGAACTCAGTTAGGAGGACTCCTGTTCTACTGTCCATTCAGGACTCAGTTTGGACGACTCCTGTTCTACTACCCATTCAGAACTCAGTTAGGAGGACTCATGTTCTACTGTCCATTTAGAACTCAGTTTGGACGACTCCTGTTCTACTGCCCATTCAGAACTCAGTTAGGAGGACTCCTGTTCTACTACCCATTCAGAACTCAGTTAGGACGACTCCTGTTCTACTACCCATTCAAAACTCAGTTAGGAGGACTCCTGTTCTACTGCCCATTCAGAACTCAGTTCTGAGGACTCCTGTTCTACTGCCCATTCAGAACTCAGTTCTGAGGACTCCTGTTCTACTACCCATTCAGAACTCAGTTAGGAGGACTCCTGTTCTACTACCCATTCAGAACTCTGTTAGGAGGACTCCTGTTCTACTGTCCATTCGGAACTCAGTTAGGAGGTCTCCTGTTCTACTACCCATTCAGAACTCAGTTAGGAGGACTCCTGTTCTACTACCCATTCGGAACTCAGTTAGGAGGACTCCTGTTCTACTACCCATTCAGAACTCAGTTAGGAGGACTCCTGTTCTACTACCCATTCAGAACTCAGTTAGGAGGACTCCTGTTCTACTACCCATTCAGAACTCAGTTAGGAGGACTCTTGTTCTACTACCCATTCAGAACTCAGTTAGGAGGACTCCTGTTCTACTACCCATTCAGAACTCAGTTAGGAGGACTCCTGTTCTACTGTCCATTAAAAACTCAGTTAGGAGGACTCCTGTTCTACTACCCATTCAGAACTCAGTTAGGAGGACTCCTGTTCTACTGTCCATTCAGAACTCAGTTTGGACGACTCCTGTTCTACTACCCATTCAGAACTCAGTTAGGAGGACTCCTTTTCTACTGCCCATTCAGAACTCAGTTAGGATGACTCCTGTTCTACTACCCATTCAGAACTCAGTTAGGAGGACTCCTGTTCTACTACCCATTCAGAACTCAGTTAGGAGGACTCCTGTTCTACTACCCATTCAGAACTCAGTTAGGAGGACTCTTGTTCTACTACCCATTCAGAACTCAGTTAGGAGGACTCCTGTTCTACTACCCATTCATAACTCAGTTAGGAAGACTCCTGTTCTACTGTCCATTAAGAACTCAGTTAGGAGGACTCCTGTTCTACTACCCATTCAGAACTCAGTTAGGAGGACTCCTGTTCTACTACCCATTCAGAACACAGTTAGGACGACTCCTGTTCTACTACCCATTCAAAACTCAGTTAGGAGGACTCCTGTTCTACTGCCCATTCAGAACTCAGTTCTGAGGACTCCTGTTCTACTGCCCATTCAGAACTCAGTTCTGAGGACTCCTGTACTACTACCCATTCAGAACTCAGTTAGGAGGACTCCTGTTCTACTACCCATTCAGAACTCAGTTAGGAGGACTCCTTTTCTACTACCCATTCAGAACTCAGTTTGGAGGACTCCTGTTCTACTGTCCATTCAGAACTCAGTTTGGACGACTCCTGTTCTACTAGCCATTCAGAACTAAGTTAGGAGGACTCCTGTTCTACTGTCCATTCAGAACTTAGTTAGGATGACTCCTGTTCTACTACCCATTCAGAACTCAGTTAGGATGACTCCTGTTCTACTGTCCATTAAGAACTCAGTTAGGAGGACTCCTGTTCTACTACCCATTCAGAACTCAGTTAGGAGGACTCCTGTTCTACTGTCCATTCAGGACTCAGTTTGGACGACTCCTGTTCTACTACCCATTCAGAACTCAGTTAGGAGGACTCATGTTCTACTGTCCATTTAGAACTCAGTTTGGACGACTCCTGTTCTACTGCCCATTCAGAACTCAGTTAGGAGGACTCCTGTTCTACTACCCATTCAGAACTCAGTTAGGACGACTCCTGTTCTACTACCCATTCAAAACTCAGTTAGGAGGACTCCTGTTCTACTGCCCATTCAGAACTCAGTTCTGAGGACTCCTGTTCTACTGCCCATTCAGAACTCAGTTCTGAGGACTCCTGTTCTACTACCCATTCAGAACTCAGTTAGGAGGACTCCTGTTCTACTACCCATTCAGAACTCTGTTAGGAGGACTCCTGTTCTACTGTCCATTCGGAACTCAGTTAGGAGGTCTCCTGTTCTACTACCCATTCAGAACTCAGTTAGGAGGACTCCTGTTCTACTACCCATTCGGAACTCAGTTAGGAGGACTCCTGTTCTACTACCCATTCGGAACTCAGTTAGGAGGACTCCTGTTCTACTACCCATTCAGAACTCAGTTAGGAGGACTCCTGTTCTACTACCCATTCAGAACTCAGTTAGGAGGACTCCTGTTCTACTACCCATTCGGAACTCAGTTAGGAGGACTCCTGTTCTACTACCCATTCAGAACTCAGTTAGGAGGACTCCTGTTCTACTACCCATTCAGAACTCAGTTAGGAGGACTCCTTTTCTACTGCCCATTCAGAACTCAGTTAGGAGGACTCCTGTTCTACTACCCATTCAGAACTCAGTTAGGAGGACTCCTGTTCTACTACCCATTCAGAACTCAGTTAGGAGGACTCTTGTTCTACTACCCATTCAGAACTCAGTTAGGAGGACTCTTGTTCTACTACCCATTCAGAACTCAGTTAGGAGGACTCCTGTTCTACTGTCCATTAAAAACTCAGTTAGGAGGACTCCTGTTCTACTACCCATTCAGAACTCAGTTAGGAGGACTCCTGTTCTACTGTCCATTCAGAACTCAGTTTGGACGACTCCTGTTCTACTACCCATTCAGAACTCAGTTAGGAGGACTCCTTTTCTACTGCCCATTCAGAACTCAGTTAGGATGACTCCTGTTCTACTACCCATTCAGAACTCAGTTAGGAGGACTCCTGTTCTACTACCCATTCAGAACTCAGTTAGGAGGACTCTTGTTCTACTACCCATTCAGAACTCAGTTAGGAGGACTCCTGTTCTACTACCCATTCATAACTCAGTTAGGAGGACTCCTGTTCTACTGTCCATTAAGAACTCAGTTAGGATGACTCCTGTTCTACTACCCATTCAGAACTCAGTTAGGAGGACTCCTGTTCTACTACCCATTCAAAACTCAGTTAGGAGGACTCCTGTTCTACTGCCCATTCAGAACTCAGTTCTGAGGACTCCTGTTCTACTGCCCATTCAGAACTCAGTTCTGAGGACTCCTGTACTACTACCCATTCAGAACTCAGTTAGGAGGACTCCTGTTCTACTACCCATTCAGAACTCAGTTAGGAGGACTCCTTTTCTACTACCCATTCAGAACTCAGTTAGGAGGACTCCTGTTCTACTGTCCATTCAGAACTCAGTTTGGACGACTCCTGTTCTACTACCCATTCAGAACTAAGTTAGGAGGACTCCTGTTCTACTGTCCATTCAGAACTCAGTTAGGATGACTCCTGTTCTACTACCCATTCAGAACTCAGTTAGGAGGACTCCTGTTCTACTACCCATTCAGAACACAGTTAGGACGACTCCTGTTCTACTACCCATTCAAAACTCAGTTAGGAGGACTCCTGTTCTACTGCCCATTCAGAACTCAGTTCTGAGGACTCCTGTTCTACTGCCCATTCAGAACTCAGTTCTGAGGACTCCTGTACTACTACCCATTCAGAACTCAGTTAGGAGGACTCCTGTTCTACTACCCATTCAGAACTCAGTTAGGAGGACTCCTTTTCTACTACCCATTCAGAACTCAGTTAGGAGGACTCCTGTTCTACTGTCCATTCAGAACTCAGTTTGGACGACTCCTGTTCTACTACCCATTCAGAACTAAGTTAGGAGGACTCCTGTTCTACTGTCCATTCAGAACTCAGTTAGGATGACTCCTGTTCTACTACCCATTCAGAACTCAGTTAGGATGACTCCTGTTCTACTGTCAATTAAGAACTCAGTTAGGAGGACTCCTGTTCTACTACCCATTCAGAACTCAGTTAGGAGGACTCCTGTTGTACTGTCCATTCAGGACTCAGTTTGGACGACTCCTGTTCTACTACCCATTCAGAACTCAGTTAGGAGGACTCATGTTCTACTGTCCATTCAGAACTCAGTTTGGACGACTCCTGTTCTACTGCCCATTCAGAACTCAGTTAGGAGGACTCCTGTTCTACTACCCATTCAGAACTCAGTTAGGACGACTCCTGTTCTACTACCCATTCAAAACTCAGTTAGGAGGACTCCTGTTCTACTGCCCATTCAGAACTCAGTTCTGAGGACTCCTGTTCTACTGCCCATTCAGAACTCAGTTCTGAGGACTCCTGTTCTACTACCCATTCAGAACTCAGTTAGGAGGACTCCTGTTCTACTACCCATTCAGAACTCAGTTAGGAGGACTCCTGTTCTACTACCCATTCAGAACTCTGTTAGGAGGACTCCTGTTCTACTGTCCATTCGGAACTCAGTTAGGAGGTCTCCTGTTCTACTACCCATTCGGAACTCAGTTAGGAGGACTCCTGTTCTACTACCCATTCAGAACTCAGTTAGGAGGACTCCTGTTCTACTACCCATTCAGAACTCAGTTAGGAGGACTCCTTTTCTACTGCCCATTCAGAACTCAGTTAGGAGGACTCCTGTTCTACTACCCATTCAGAACTCAGTTAGGAGGACTCCTGTTCTACTACCCATTCAGAACTCAGTTAGGAGGACTCCTGTTCTACTACCCATTCAGAACTCAGTTAACGAGGACTCTTGTTCTACTACCCATTCAGAACTCAGTTAGGAGGACTCCTGTTCTACTGTCCATTAAAAACTCAAGTTAGGAGGACTCCTGTTCTACTACCCATTCAGAACTCAGTTAGGAGGACTCCTGTTCTACTGTCCATTCAGAACTCAGTTTGGACGACTCCTGTTCTACTACCCATTCAGAACTCAGTTAGGAGGACTCCTTTTCTACTGCCCATTCAGAACTCAGTTAGGATGACTCCTGTTCTACTACCCATTCAGAACTCAGTTAGGAGGACTCCTGTTCTACTACCCATTCAGAACTCAGTTAGGAGGACTCTTGTTCTACTACCCATTCAGAACTCAGTTAGGAGGACTCCTGTTCTACTACCCATTCATAACTCAGTTAGGAGGACTCCTGTTCTACTGTCCATTAAGAACTCAGTTAGGAGGACTCCTGTTCTACTACCCATTCAGAACTCAGTTAGGAGGACTCCTGTTCTACTACCCATTCAGAACACAGTTAGGACGACTCCTGTTCTACTACCCATTCAAAACTCAGTTAGGAGGACTCCTGTTCTACTGCCCATTCAGAACTCAGTTCTGAGGACTCCTGTTCTACTGCCCATTCAGAACTCAGTTCTGAGGACTCCTGTACTACTACCCATTCAGAACTCAGTTAGGAGGACTCCTGTTCTACTACCCATTCAGAAATGAGTTAGGAGGACTCCTTTTCTACTACCCATTCAGAACTCAGTTAGGAGGACTCCTGTTCTACTGTCCATTCAGAACTCAGTTTGGACGACTCCTGTTCTACTACCCATTCAGAACTAAGTTAGGAGGACTCCTGTTCTACTGTCCATTCAGAACTCAGTTAGGATGACTCCTGTTCTACTACCCATTCAGAACTCAGTTAGGATGACTCCTGTTCTACTGTCCATTCAGAACTCAGTTAGGAGGACTCCTGTTCTACTACCCATTCAGAACTCAGTTAGGAGGACTCCTGTTCTACTGCCCATTCAGAACTCAGTTCTGAGGACTCCTGTTCTACTACCCATTCAGAACTCAGTTAGGAGGACTCCTGTTCTACTACCCATTCAGAACTCAGTTAGGAGGACTCCTGTTCTACTACCCATTCAGAACTCTGTTAGGAGGACTCCTGTTCTACTGTCCGTTCGGAACTCAGTTAGGAGGTCTCCTGTTCTACTACCCATTCGGAACTCAGTTAGCAGGACTCCTGTTCTACTACCCATTCAGAACTCAGTTAGGAGGACTCCTGTTCTACTACCCATTCAGAACTCAGTTAGGAGGACTCCTGTTCTACTACCCATTCAGAACTCAGTTAGGAGGACTCCTGTTCTACTGTCCATTAAGAACTCAGTTAGGAGGACTCCTGTTCTACTACCCATTCAGAACTCAGTTAGGAGGACTCCTGTTCTACTGTCCATTCAGGACTCAGTTTGGACGACTCCTGTTCTACTACCCATTCAGAACTCAGTTAGGAGGACTCATGTTCTACTGTCCATTCAGAACTCAGTTTGGACGACTCCTGTTCTACTGCCCATTCAGAACTCAGTTAGGAGGACTCCTGTTCTACTGTCCATTCGGAACTCAGTTAGGAGGTCTCCTGTTCTACTACCCATTCGGAACTCAGTTAGGAGGACTCCTGTTCTACTACCCATTCAGAACTCAGTTAGGAGGACTCCTGTTCTACTGTCCATTAAGAACTCAGTTAGGAGGACTCCTGTTCTACTACCCATTCAGAACTCAGTTAGGAGGACTCCTGTTCTACTACCCATTCAGAACACAGTTAGGACGACTCCTGTTCTACTACCCATTCAAAACTCAGTTAGGAGGACTCCTGTTCTACTGCCCATTCAGAACTCAGTTCTGAGGACTCCTTTTCTACTGCCCATTCAGAACTCAGTTAGGAGGACTCCTGTTCTACTACCCATTCAGAACTCAGTTAGGAGGACTCCTGTTCTACTGTCCATTCAGAACTCAGTTTGGACGACTCCTGTTCTACTACCCATTCAGAACTAAGTTAGGAGGACTCCTGTTCTACTGTCCATTCAGAACTCAGTTAGGATGACTCCTGTTCTACTACCCATTCAGAACTCAGTTAGGATGACTCCTGTTCTACTGTCCATTCAGAACTCAGTTAGGAGGACTCCTGTTCTACTACCCATTCAGAACTCAATTAGGAGGACTCCTGTTCTACTACCCATTCAGAACTCAGTTAGGAGGACTCCTGTTCTACTACCCATTCAGAACTCAGTTAGGACGACTCCTGTTCTACTACCCATTCAAAACTCAGTTAGGAGGACTCCTGTTCTACTGCCCATTCAGAACTCAGTTCTGAGGACTCCTGTTCTACTGCCCATTCAGAACTCAGTTCTGAGGACTCCTGTTCTACTACCCATTCAGATCTCAGTTAGGAGGACTCCTGTTCTACTACCCATTCAGAACTCAGTTAGGAGGACTCCTGTTCTACTACCCATTCAGAACTCTGTTAGGAGGACTCCTTTTCTACTGTCCGTTCGGAACTCAGTTAGGAGGTCTCCTGTTCTACTACCCATTCGGAACTCAGTTAGGAGGACTCCTGTTCTACTACCCATTCAGAACTCAGTTAGGAGGACTCCTGTTCTACTGCCCATTCAGAACTCAGTTCTGAGGACTCCTGTACTACTACCCATTCAGAACTCAGTTAGGAGGACTCCTGTTCTACTACCCATTCAGAAATGAGTTAGGAGGACTCCTTTTCTACTACCCATTCAGAACTCAGTTAGGAGGACTCCTGTTCTACTGTCCATTCAGAACTCAGTTTGGACGACTCCTGTTCTACTACCCATTCAGAACTAAGTTAGGAGGACTCCTGTTCTACTGTCCATTCAGAACTCAGTTAGGATGACTCCTGTTCTACTACCCATTCAGAACTCAGTTAGGATGACTCCTGTTCTACTACCCATTCAGAACTCAGTTAGGAGGACTCCTGTTCTACTACCCATTCAGAACTCAGTTAGGAGGACTCCTGTTCTACTACCCATTCAGAACTCAGTTAGGAGGACTCCTGTTCTACTACCCATTCAGAACACAGTTAGGACGACTCCTGTTCTACTACCCATTCAAAACTCAGTTAGGAGGACTCCTGTTCTACTGCCCATTCAGAACTCAGTTCTGAGGACTCCTGTTCTACTGCCCATTCAGAACTCAGTTCTGAGGACTCCTGTACTACTACCCATTCAGAACTCAGTTAGGAGGACTCCTGTTCTACTACCCATTCAGAAATGAGTTAGGAGGACTCCTTTTCTACTACCCATTCAGAACTCAGTTAGGAGGACTCCTGTTCTACTGTCCATTCAGAACTCAGTTTGGACGACTCCTGTTCTACTACCCATTCAGAACTAAGTTAGGAGGACTCCTGTTCTACTGTCCATTCAGAACTCAGTTAGGATGACTCCTGTTCTACTACCCATTCAGAACTCAGTTAGGATGACTCCTGTTCTACTGTCCATTCAGAACTCAGTTAGGAGGACTCCTGTTCTACTACCCATTCAGAACTCAGTTAGGAGGACTCCTGTTCTACTGCCCATTCAGAACTCAGTTCTGAGGACTCCTGTTCTACTACCCATTCAGAACTCAGTTAGGAGGACTCCTGTTCTACTACCCATTCAGAACTCAGTTAGGAGGACTCCTGTTCTACTACCCATTCAGAACTCTGTTAGGAGGACTCCTGTTCTACTGTCCGTTCGGAACTCAGTTAGGAGGTCTCCTGTTCTACTACCCATTCGGAACTCAGTTAGCAGGACTCCTGTTCTACTACCCATTCAGAACTCAGTTAGGAGGACTCCTGTTCTACTACCCATTCAGAACTCAGTTAGGAGGACTCCTGTTCTACTACCCATTCAGAACTCAGTTAGGAGGACTCCTGTTCTACTGTCCATTAAGAACTCAGTTAGGAGGACTCCTGTTCTACTACCCATTCAGAACTCAGTTAGGAGGACTCCTGTTCTACTGTCCATTCAGGACTCAGTTTGGACGACTCCTGTTCTACTACCCATTCAGAACTCAGTTAGGAGGACTCATGTTCTACTGTCCATTCAGAACTCAGTTTGGACGACTCCTGTTCTACTGCCCATTCAGAACTCAGTTAGGAGGACTCCTGTTCTACTGTCCATTCGGAACTCAGTTAGGAGGTCTCCTGTTCTACTACCCATTCGGAACTCAGTTAGGAGGACTCCTGTTCTACTACCCATTCAGAACTCAGTTAGGAGGACTCCTGTTCTACTGTCCATTAAGAACTCAGTTAGGAGGACTCCTGTTCTACTACCCATTCAGAACTCAGTTAGGAGGACTCCTGTTCTACTACCCATTCAGAACACAGTTAGGACGACTCCTGTTCTACTACCCATTCAAAACTCAGTTAGGAGGACTCCTGTTCTACTGCCCATTCAGAACTCAGTTCTGAGGACTCCTTTTCTACTGCCCATTCAGAACTCAGTTAGGAGGACTCCTGTTCTACTACCCATTCAGAACTCAGTTAGGAGGACTCCTGTTCTACTGTCCATTCAGAACTCAGTTTGGACGACTCCTGTTCTACTACCCATTCAGAACTAAGTTAGGAGGACTCCTGTTCTACTGTCCATTCAGAACTCAGTTAGGATGACTCCTGTTCTACTACCCATTCAGAACTCAGTTAGGATGACTCCTGTTCTACTGTCCATTCAGAACTCAGTTAGGAGGACTCCTGTTCTACTACCCATTCAGAACTCAATTAGGAGGACTCCTGTTCTACTACCCATTCAGAACTCAGTTAGGAGGACTCCTGTTCTACTACCCATTCAGAACTCAGTTAGGACGACTCCTGTTCTACTACCCATTCAAAACTCAGTTAGGAGGACTCCTGTTCTACTGCCCATTCAGAACTCAGTTCTGAGGACTCCTGTTCTACTGCCCATTCAGAACTCAGTTCTGAGGACTCCTGTTCTACTACCCATTCAGATCTCAGTTAGGAGGACTCCTGTTCTACTACCCATTCAGAACTCAGTTAGGAGGACTCCTGTTCTACTACCCATTCAGAACTCTGTTAGGAGGACTCCTTTTCTACTGTCCGTTCGGAACTCAGTTAGGAGGTCTCCTGTTCTACTACCCATTCGGAACTCAGTTAGGAGGACTCCTGTTCTACTACCCATTCAGAACTCAGTTAGGAGGACTCCTGTTCTACTACCCATTCAGAACTCAGTTAGGAGGACTCCTGTTCTACTACCCATTCAGAACTCAGTTAGGAGGACTCCTGTTCTACTGTCCATTAAGAACTCAGTTAGGAGGACTCCTGTTCTACTACCCATTCAGAACTCAGTTAGGAGGACTCCTGTTCTACTACCCATTCAGAACTCAGTTAGGAGGACTCCTGTTCTACTACCCATTCAAAACTCAGTTAGGAGGACTCCTGTTCTACTACCCATTCAGAACTCAGTTACGAGGACTCCTGTTCTACTACCCATTCAGAACTCAGTTAGGAGGACTCCTGTTCTACTACCCATTCAGAACTCAGTTAGGAGAACTCCTGTTCTACTGCCCATTCAGAACTCAGTTCTGAGGACTCCTGTTCTACTACCCATTCAGAACTCAGTTAGGAGGACTCCTGTTCTACTACCCATTCAGAACTCAGTTAGGAGGACTCCTGTTCTACTACCCATTCAGAACTCTGTTAGGAGGACTCCTGTTCTACTGTCCGTTCGGAACTCAGTTAGGAGGTCTCCTGTTCTACTACCCATTCGGAACTCAGTTAGCAGGACTCCTGTTCTACTACCCATTCAGAACTCAGTTAGGAGGACTCCTGTTCTACTACCCATTCAGAACTCAGTTAGGAGGACTCCTGTTCTACTGTCCATTCAGGACTCAGTTTGGACGACACCTGTTCTACTACCCATTCAGAACTCAGTTAGGAGGACTCATGTTCTACTGTCCATTCAGAACTCAGTTTGGACGACTCCTGTTCTACTGCCCATTCAGAACTCAGTTAGGAGGACTCCTGTTCTACTGTCCATTAAGAACTCAGTTAGGAGGACTCCTGTTCTACTACCCATTCGGAACTCAGTTAGCAGGACTCCTGTTCTACTACCCATTCAGAACTCAGTTAGGAGGACTCCTGTTCTACTACCCATTCAGAACTCAGTTAGGAGGACTCCTGTTCTACTACCCATTCAGAACTCAGTTAGGAGGACTCCTGTTCTACTGTCCATTAAGAACTCAGTTAGGAGGACTCCTGTTCTACTACCCATTCAGAACTCAGTTAGGAGGACTCCTGTTCTACTGTCCATTCAGGACTCAGTTTGGACGACTCCTGTTCTACTACCCATTCAGAACTCAGTTAGGAGGACTCATGTTCTACTGTCCATTCAGAACTCAGTTTGGACGACTCCTGTTCTACTGCCCATTCAGAACTCAGTTAGGAGGACTCCTGTTCTACTGTCCATTCGGAACTCAGTTAGGAGGACTCCTGTTCTACTACCCATTCAGAACTCAGTTAGGAGGACTCCTGTTCTACTGTCCATTAAGAACTCAGTTAGGAGGACTCCTGTTCTACTACCCATTCAGAACTCAGTTAGGAGGACTCCTGTTCTACTACCCATTCAGAACACAGTTAGGACGACTCCTGTTCTACTACCCATTCAAAACTCAGTTAGGAGGACTCCTGTTCTACTGCCCATTCAGAACTCAGTTCTGAGGACTCCTTTTCTACTGCCCATTCAGAACTCAGTTTGGACGACTCCTGATCTACTACCCATTCAGAACTCAGTTAGGAGGACTCCTGTTCTACTACCCATTCAGAACTCAGTTAGGAGGACTCCTGTTCTACTACCCATTCAGAACTCAGTTAGGAGGACTCCTGTTCTACTACCCATTCAGAACTCAGTTAGGAGGACTCCTGTTCTACTACCCATTCAGAACTCAGTTCTGAGGACTCCTGTTCTACTACCCATTCAGAACTCAGTTAGGAGGACTCCTGTTCTACTACCCATTCAGAACTCAGTTAGGAGGACTCCTTTTCTACTACCCATTCAGAACTCAGTTAGGACGACTCCTGTTCTACTACCCATTCAGAACTAAGTTAGGAGGACTCCTGTTCTACTGTCCATTCAGAACTCAGTTTGGACGACTCCTGTTCTACTACCCATTCAGAACTAAGTTAGGAGGACTCCTGTTCTACTGTCCATTCAGAACTCAGTTAGGATGACTCCTGTTCTACTACCCATTCAGAACTCAGTTAGGATGACTCCTGTTCTACTGTCCATTCAGAACTCAGTTAGGAGGACTCCTGTTCTACTGTCCATTAAGAACTCAGTTAGGAGGACTCCTGTTCTACTACCCATTCAGAACTCCGTTAGGAGGACTCCTGTTCTACTACCCATTCAGAACTCAGTTAGGAGGACTCCTTTTCTACTACCCTTTCAGAACTCAGTTAGGAGGACTCCTGTTCTACTGTCCATTCAGAACTCAGTTTGGACGACTCCTGTTGTACTACCCATTCAGAACTCAGTTAGGATGACTCCTGTTCTACTGTCCATTCAGAACTCAGTTAGGAGGACTCCTGTTCTACTACCCATTCAGAACTCAGTTAGGAGGACTCCTGTTCTACTACCCATTCAGAACTCAGTTAGGAGGACTCCTGTTCTACTACCCATTCAGAACTCAGTTAGGACGACTCCTGTTCTACTCCCCATTCAGAACTCAGTTCTGAGGACTCCTGTTCTACTGCCCATTCAGAACTCAGTTCTGAGGACTCCTGTTCTACTGCCCATTCAGAACTCAGTTCTGAGGACTCCTGTTCTACTACCCATTCAGAACTCAGTTAGGAGGACTCCTGTTCTACTACCCATTCAGAACTCAGTTAGGAGGACTCCTGTTCTACTACCCATTCAGAACTCTGTTAGGAGGACTCCTGTTCTACTGTCCGTTCGGAACTCAGTTAGGAGGTCTCCTGTTCTTACTAGCCATTCGGAACTCAGTTAGGACGACTCCTGTTCTACTACCCATTCAGAACTCAGTTAGGAGGACTCCTGTTCTACTACCCATTCAGAACTCAGTTAGGAGGACTCCTGTTCTACTACCCATTCAGAACTCAGTTAGGAGGACTCCTGTTCTACTACCCATTCAGAACTCAGTTAGGAGGACTCCTGTTCTACTACCCATTCAGAACTCAGTTAGGAGGACTCCTGTTCTACTACCCATTCAGAACTCAGTTAGGAGGACTCCTGTTCTACTGTCCATTAAGAACTCAGTTAGGAGGACTCCTGTTCTACTGTCCATTAAGAACTCAGTTAGGAGGACTCCTGTTCTACTACCCATTCAGAACTCAGTTAGGAGGACTCCTGTTCTACTGTCCATTCAGGACTCAGTTTGGACGACTCCTGTTCTACTACCCATTCAGAACTCAGTTAGGAGGACTCATGTTCTACTGTCCATTCAGAACTCAGTTTGGACGACTCCTGTTCTACTGCCCATTCAGAACTCCGTTAGGAGGACTCCTGTTCTACTGTCCATTCGGAACTCAGTTAGGAGGTCTCCTGTTCTACTACCCATTCGGAACTCAGTTAGGAGGACTCCTGTTCTACTACCCATTCAGAACTCAGTTAGGAGGACTCCTGTTCTACTACCCATTCAGAACTCAGTTAGGAGGACTCCTGTTCTACTACCCATTCAGAACTCAGTTAGGAGGACTCCTGTTCTACTACCCATTCAGAACACAGTTAGGACGACTCCTGTTCTACTACCCATTCAGAACTCAGTTAGGAGGACTCCTGTTCTACTGTCCATTCAGGACTCAGTTTGGACGACTCCTGTTCTACTACCCATTCAGAACTCAGTTAGGAGGACTCATGTTCTACTGTCCATTCAGAACTCAGTTTGGACGACTCCTGTTCTACTGCCCATTCAGAACTCAGTTAGGAGGACTCCTGTTCTACTGTCCATTCGGAACTCAGTTAGGAGGTCTCCTGTTCTACTACCCATTCGGAACTCAGTTAGGAGGACTCCTGTTCTACTACCCATTCAGAACTCAGTTAGGAGGACTCCTGTTCTACTGTCCATTAAGAACTCAGTTAGGAGGACTCCTGTTCTACTACCCATTCAGAACTCAGTTAGGAGGACTCCTGTTCTACTACCCATTCAGAACACAGTTAGGACGACTCCTGTTCTACTACCCATTCAAAACTCAGTTAGGAGGACTCCTGTTCTACTGCCCATTCAGAACTCAGTTCTGAGGACTCCTTTTCTACTGCCCATTCAGAACTCAGTTCTGAGGACTCCTGTTCTACTACCCATTCAGAACTCAGTTAGGAGGACTCCTGTTCTACTACCCATTCAGAACTCAGTTAGGAGGACTCCTGTTCTACTGTCCATTCAGAACTCAGTTTGGACGACTCCTGTTCTACTACCCATTCAGAACTAAGTTAGGAGGACTCCTGTTCTACTGTCCATTCAGAACTCAGTTAGGATGACTCCTGTTCTACTACCCATTCAGAACTCAGTTAGGATGACTCCTGTTCTACTGTCCATTCAGAACTCAGTTAGGAGGACTCCTGTTCTACTACCCATTCAGAACTCAATTAGGAGGACTCCTGTTCTACTACCCATTCAGAACTCAGTTAGGAGGACTCCTGTTCTACTACCCATTCAGAACTCAGTTAGGACGACTCCTGTTCTACTACCCATTCAAAACTCAGTTAGGAGGACTCCTGTTCTACTGCCCATTCAGAACTCAGTTCTGAGGACTCCTGTTCTACTGCCCATTCAGAACTCAGTTAGGAGGACTCCTGTTCTACTACCCATTCAGATCTCAGTTAGGAGGACTCCTGTTCTACTACCCATTCAGAACTCAGTTAGGAGGACTCCTGTTCTACTACCCATTCAGAACTCTGTTAGGAGGACTCCTTTTCTACTGTCCGTTCGGAACTCAGTTAGGAGGTCTCCTGTTCTACTACCCATTCGGAACTCAGTTAGGAGGACTCCTGTTCTACTACCCATTCAGAACTCAGTTAGGAGGACTCCTGTTCTACTACCCATTCAGAACTCAGTTAGGAGGACTCCTGTTCTACTACCCATTCAGAACTCAGTTAGGAGGACTCCTGTTCTACTGTCCATTAAGAACTCAGTTAGGAGGACTCCTGTTCTACTACCCATTCAGAACTCAGTTAGGAGGACTCCTGTTCTACTACCCATTCAGAACTCAGTTAGGAGGACTCCTGTTCTACTACCCATTCAAAACTCAGTTAGGAGGACTCCTGTTCTACTACCCATTCAGAACTCAGTTACGAGGACTCCTGTTCTACTACCCATTCAGAACTCAGTTAGGAGGACTCCTGTTCTACTACCCATTCAGAACTCAGTTAGGAGAACTCCTGTTCTACTGCCCATTCAGAACTCAGTTCTGAGGACTCCTGTTCTACTACCCATTCAGAACTCAGTTAGGAGGACTCCTGTTCTACTACCCATTCAGAACTCAGTTAGGAGGACTCCTGTTCTACTACCCATTCAGAACTCTGTTAGGAGGACTCCTGTTCTACTGTCCGTTCGGAACTCAGTTAGGAGGTCTCCTGTTCTACTACCCATTCGGAACTCAGTTAGCAGGACTCCTGTTCTACTACCCATTCAGAACTCAGTTAGGAGGACTCCTGTTCTACTACCCATTAAGAACTCAGTTAGGAGGACTCCTGTTCTACTACCCATTCAGAACTCAGTTAGGAGGACTCCTGTTCTACTACCCATTCAGAACTCAGTTAGGGGACTCCTGTTCTACTGTCCATTAAGAACTCAGTTAGGAGGACTCCTGTTCTACTACCCATTCAGAACTCAGTTAGGAGGACTCCTGTTCTACTACCCATTCAGAACTCAGTTAGGAGGACTCCTGTTCTACTGTCCATTCAGGACTCAGTTTGGACGACACCTGTTCTACTACCCATTCAGAACTCAGTTAGGAGGACTCATGTTCTACTGTCCATTCAGAACTCAGTTTGGACGACTCCTGTTCTACTGCCCATTCAGAACTCAGTTAGGAGGACTCCTGTTCTACTGTCCATTCGGAACTCAGTTAGGAGGTCTCCTGTTCTACTACCCATTCGGAACTCAGTTAGGAGGACTCCTGTTCTACTACCCATTCAGAACTCAGTTAGGAGGACTCCTGTTCTACTGTCCATTAAGAACTCAGTTAGGAGGACTCCTGTTCTACTGTCCATTAAGAACTCAGTTAGGAGGACTCCTGTTCTACTACCCATTCAGAACTCAGTTAGGAGGACTCCTGTTCTACTACCCATTCAGAACACAGTTAGGACGACTCCTGTTCTACTACCCATTCAAAACTCAGTTAGGAGGACTCCTGTTCTACTGCCCATTCAGAACTCAGTTCTGAGGACTCCTTTTCTACTGCCCATTCAGAACTCAGTTCTGAGGACTCCTGTTCTACTACCCATTCAGAACTCAGTTAGGAGGACTCCTGTTCTACTACCCATTCAGAACTCAGTTAGGAGGACTCCTGTTCTACTGTCCATTCAGAACTCAGTTTGGACGACTCCTGTTCTACTACCCATTCAGAACTAAGTTAGGAGGACTCCTGTTCTACTGTCCATTCAGAACTCAGTTAGGATGACTCCTGTTCTACTACCCATTCAGAACTCAGTTAGGATGACTCCTGTTCTACTGTCCATTCAGAACTCAGTTAGGAGGACTCCTGTTCTACTACCCATTCAGAACTCAATTAGGAGGACTCCTGTTCTACTACCCATTCAGAACTCAGTTAGGAGGACTCCTGTTCTACTACCCATTCAGAACTCAGTTAGGACGACTCCTGTTCTACTACCCATTCAAAACTCAGTTAGGAGGACTCCTGTTCTACTGCCCATTCAGAACTCAGTTCTGAGGACTCCTGTTCTACTGCCCATTCAGAACTCAGTTAGGAGGACTCCTGTTCTACTACCCATTCAGATCTCAGTTAGGAGGACTCCTGTTCTACTACCCATTCAGAACTCAGTTAGGAGGACTCCTGTTCTACTACCCATTCAGAACTCTGTTAGGAGGACTCCTTTTCTACTGTCCGTTCGGAACTCAGTTAGGAGGTCTCCTGTTCTACTACCCATTCGGAACTCAGTTAGGAGGACTCCTGTTCTACTACCCATTCAGAACTCAGTTAGGAGGACTCCTGTTCTACTACCCATTCAGAACTCAGTTAGGAGGACTCCTGTTCTACTACCCATTCAGAACTCAGTTAGGAGGACTCCTGTTCTACTGTCCATTAAGAACTCAGTTAGGAGGACTCCTGTTCTACTACCCATTCAGAACTCAGTTAGGAGGACTCCTGTTCTACTACCCATTCAGAACTCAGTTAGGAGGACTCCTGTTCTACTACCCATTCAAAACTCAGTTAGGAGGACTCCTGTTCTACTACCCATTCAGAACTCAGTTACGAGGACTCCTGTTCTACTACCCATTCAGAACTCAGTTAGGAGGACTCCTGTTCTACTACCCATTCAGAACTCAGTTAGGAGAACTCCTGTTCTACTGCCCATTCAGAACTCAGTTCTGAGGACTCCTGTTCTACTACCCATTCAGAACTCAGTTAGGAGGACTCCTGTTCTACTACCCATTCAGAACTCAGTTAGGAGGACTCCTGTTCTACTACCCATTCAGAACTCTGTTAGGAGGACTCCTGTTCTACTGTCCGTTCGGAACTCAGTTAGGAGGTCTCCTGTTCTACTACCCATTCGGAACTCAGTTAGCAGGACTCCTGTTCTACTACCCATTCAGAACTCAGTTAGGAGGACTCCTGTTCTACTGTCCATTAAGAACTCAGTTAGGAGGACTCCTGTTCTACTACCCATTCAGAACTCAGTTAGGAGGACTCCTGTTCTACTACCCATTCAGAACTCAGTTAGGAGGACTCCTGTTCTACTGTCCATTCAGGACTCAGTTTGGACGACACCTGTTCTACTACCCATTCAGAACTCAGTTAGGAGGACTCATGTTCTACTGTCCATTCAGAACTCAGTTTGGACGACTCCTGTTCTACTGCCCATTCAGAACTCAGTTAGGAGGACTCCTGTTCTACTGTCCATTAAGAACTCAGTTAGGAGGACTCCTGTTCTACTACCCATTCGGAACTCAGTTAGCAGGACTCCTGTTCTACTACCCATTCAGAACTCAGTTAGGAGGACTCCTGTTCTACTACCCATTCAGAACTCAGTTAGGAGGACTCCTGTTCTACTACCCATTCAGAACTCAGTTAGGAGGACTCCTGTTCTACTGTCCATTAAGAACTCAGTTAGGAGGACTCCTGTTCTACTACCCATTCAGAACTCAGTTAGGAGGACTCCTGTTCTACTGTCCATTCAGGACTCAGTTTGGACGACTCCTGTTCTACTACCCATTCAGAACTCAGTTAGGAGGACTCATGTTCTACTGTCCATTCAGAACTCAGTTTGGACGACTCCTGTTCTACTGCCCATTCAGAACTCAGTTAGGAGGACTCCTGTTCTACTGTCCATTCGGAACTCAGTTAGGAGGACTCCTGTTCTACTACCCATTCAGAACTCAGTTAGGAGGACTCCTGTTCTACTGTCCATTAAGAACTCAGTTAGGAGGACTCCTGTTCTACTACCCATTCAGAACTCAGTTAGGAGGACTCCTGTTCTACTACCCATTCAGAACACAGTTAGGACGACTCCTGTTCTACTACCCATTCAAAACTCAGTTAGGAGGACTCCTGTTCTACTGCCCATTCAGAACTCAGTTCTGAGGACTCCTTTTCTACTGCCCATTCAGAACTCAGTTTGGACGACTCCTGATCTACTACCCATTCAGAACTCAGTTAGGAGGACTCCTGTTCTACTACCCATTCAGAACTCAGTTAGGAGGACTCCTGTTCTACTACCCATTCAGAACTCAGTTAGGAGGACTCCTGTTCTACTACCCATTCAGAACTCAGTTAGGAGGACTCCTGTTCTACTACCCATTCAGAACTCAGTTCTGAGGACTCCTGTTCTACTACCCATTCAGAACTCAGTTAGGAGGACTCCTGTTCTACTACCCATTCAGAACTCAGTTAGGAGGACTCCTTTTCTACTACCCATTCAGAACTCAGTTAGGACGACTCCTGTTCTACTACCCATTCAGAACTAAGTTAGGAGGACTCCTGTTCTACTGTCCATTCAGAACTCAGTTTGGACGACTCCTGTTCTACTACCCATTCAGAACTAAGTTAGGAGGACTCCTGTTCTACTGTCCATTCAGAACTCAGTTAGGATGACTCCTGTTCTACTACCCATTCAGAACTCAGTTAGGATGACTCCTGTTCTACTGTCCATTCAGAACTCAGTTAGGAGGACTCCTGTTCTACTGTCCATTAAGAACTCAGTTAGGAGGACTCCTGTTCTACTACCCATTCAGAACTCCGTTAGGAGGACTCCTGTTCTACTACCCATTCAGAACTCAGTTAGGAGGACTCCTTTTCTACTACCCTTTCAGAACTCAGTTAGGAGGACTCCTGTTCTACTGTCCATTCAGAACTCAGTTTGGACGACTCCTGTTCTACTACCCATTCAGAACTCAGTTAGGATGACTCCTGTTCTACTGTCCATTCAGAACTCAGTTAGGAGGACTCCTGTTCTACTACCCATTCAGAACTCAGTTAGGAGGACTCCTGTTCTACTACCCATTCAGAACTCAGTTAGGAGGACTCCTGTTCTACTACCCATTCAGAACTCAGTTAGGACGACTCCTGTTCTACTACCCATTCAAAACTCAGTTAGGAGGACTCCTGTTCTACTCCCCATTCAGAACTCAGTTCTGAGGACTCCTGTTCTACTGCCCATTCAGAACTCAGTTCTGAGGACTCCTGTTCTACTACCCATTCAGAACTCAGTTAGGAGGACTCCTGTTCTACTACCCATTCAGAACTCAGTTAGGAGGACTCCTGTTCTACTACCCATTCAGAACTCTGTTAGGAGGACTCCTGTTCTACTGTCCGTTCGGAACTCAGTTAGGAGGTCTCCTGTTCTACTAGCCATTCGGAACTCAGTTAGGACGACTCCTGTTCTACTGTCCATTCAGAACTCAGTTAGGAGGACTCCTGTTCTACTGTCCATTCAGAACTCAGTTAGGAGGACTCCTGTTCTACTACCCATTCAGAACTCAGTTAGGAGGACTCCTGTTCTACTACCCATTCAGAACTCAGTTAGGAGGACTCCTGTTCTACTACCCATTCAGAACTCAGTTAGGAGGACTCCTGTTCTACTACCCATTCAGAACTCAGTTAGGAGGACTCCTGTTCTACTGTCCATTAAGAACTCAGTTAGGAGGACTCCTGTTCTACTACCCATTCAGAACTCAGTTAGGAGGACTCCTGTTCTACTGTCCATTCAGGACTCAGTTTGGACGACTCCTGTTCTACTACCCATTCAGAACTCAGTTAGGAGGACTCATGTTCTACTGTCCATTCAGAACTCAGTTTGGACGACTCCTGTTCTACTGCCCATTCAGAACTCCGTTAGGAGGACTCCTGTTCTACTGTCCATTCGGAACTCAGTTAGGAGGTCTCCTGTTCTACTACCCATTCGGAACTCAGTTAGGAGGACTCCTGTTCTACTACCCATTCAGAACTCAGTTAGGAGGACTCCTGTTCTACTGTCCATTAAGAACTCAGTTAGGAGGACTCCTGTTCTACTACCCATTCAGAACTCAGTTAGGAGGACTCCTGTTCTACTACCCATTCAGAACTCAGTTAGGAGGACTCCTGTTCTACTACCCATTCAGAACTCAGTTAGGAGGACTCCTGTTCTACTACCCATTCAGAACACAGTTAGGACGACTCCTGTTCTACTACCCATTCAAAACTCAGTTAGGAGGACTCCTGTTCTACTGCCCATTCAGAACTCAGTTCTGAGGACTCCTGTTCTACTGCCCATTCAGAACTCAGTTCTGAGGACTCCTGTTCTACTACCCATTCAGAACTCAGTTAGGATGACTCCTGTTCTACTGTCCATTCAGAACTCAGTTAGGAGGACTCCTGTTCTACTACCCATTCAGAACTCAGTTAGGAGGACTCCTGTTCTACTACCCATTCAGAACTCAGTTAGGAGGACTCCTGTTCTACTACCCATTCAGAACTCAGTTAGGACGACTCCTGTTCTACTACCCATTCAAAACTCAGTTAGGAGGACTCCTGTTCTACTGCCCATTCAGAACTCAGTTCTGAGGACTCCTGTTCTACTGCCCATTCAGAACTCAGTTCTGAGGACTCCTGTTCTACTACCCATTCAGAACTCAGTTAGGAGGACTCCTGTTCTACTACCCATTCAGAACTCAGTTAGGAGGACTCCTGTTCTACTACCCATTCAGAACTCTGTTAGGAGGACTCCTGTTCTACTACCCATTCGGAACTCAGTTAGGAGGACTCCTGTTCTACTGCCCATTCAGAACTCAGTTAGGAGGACTCCTGTTCTACTGTCCATTCAGAACTCAGTTAGGAGGACTCCTGTTCTACTACCCATTCAGAACTCAGTTAGGAGGACTCCTGTTCTACTACCCATTTAGAACTCAGTTAGGAGGACTCCTTTTCTACTGCCCATTCAGAACTCAGTTAGGAGGACTCCTGTTCTACTACCCATTCAGAACTCAGTTAGGAGGACTCCTGTTCTACTGTCCATTCAGAACTCAGTTAGGATGACTCCTGTTCTACTGTCCATTAAGAACTCAGTTAGGAGGACTCCTGTTCTACTACCCATTCAGAACTCAGTTAGGAGGACTCCTGTTCTACTGTCCATTCAGGACTCAGTTTGGACGACTCCTGTTCTACTACCCATTCAGAACTCAGTTAGGAGGTCTCCTGTTCTACTACCCATTCGGAACTCAGTTAGGAGGACTCCTGTTCTACTACCCATTCAGAACTCAGTTAGGAGGACTCCTGTTCTACTGTCCATTAAGAACTCAGTTAGGAGGACTCCTGTTCTACTACCCATTCAGAACTCAGTTCTGAGGACTCCTGTTCTACTGCCCATTCAGAACTCAGTTCTGAGGACTCCTGTTCTACTACCCATTCAGAACTCAGTTAGGAGGACTCCTGTTCTACTACCCATTCAGAACTCAGTTAGGAGGACTCCTTTTCTACTACCCATTCAGAACTCAGTTAGGAGGACTCCTTTTCTACTGTCCATTCAGAACTCAGTTTGGACGACTCCTGTTCTACTACCCATTCAGAATTAAGTTAGGAGGACTCCTGTTCTACTGTCCATTCAGAACTCAGTTAGGATGACTCCTGTTCTACTACCCATTCAGAACTCAGTTAGGATGACTCCTGTTCTACTGTCCATTCAGAACTCAGTTAGGAGAACTCCTGTTCTACTACCCATTCAGAACTCAGTTCTGAGGACTCCTGTTCTACTACCCATTCAGAACTCAGTTAGGAGGACTCCTGTTCTACTACCCATTCAGAACTCAGTTAGGAGGACTCCTGTTCTACTACCCTTTCAGAACTCAGTTAGGAGGACTCCTGTTCTACTGTCCATTCAGAACTCAGTTAGGAGGACTCCTGTTCTACTGTCCATTCAGAACTCAGTTAGGAGGACTCCTGTTCTACTGCCCATTCAGAACTCAGTTATCAGGACTCCTTTTCTACTGCCCATTCAGGACTCAGTTAGGAGGACTCCTGTTCTACTACCCATTCAGAACTCAGTTAGAAGGACTCCTGTTCTACTACCCATTCAGACCTCAGTTAGGAGGACTCCTGTTCTACTACCCATTCAGAACTCAGTTAGGAGGACTCCTGTTCTACTACCCATTCAGAACTCAGTTAGGAGGACTCCTGTTCTACTACCCATTCAGAACTCAGTTAGGACTCCTGTTCTACTACCCATTCAGAACTCAGTTAGGAGGACTCCTGTTCTACTACCCATTCAGAACTCAGTTAGGAGGACTCTTGTTCTACTACCCATTCAGAACTCAGTTAGGACAACTCCTGTTCTACTACCCATTCAGAACTCAGTTAGGAGGACTCCTGTTCTACTGTCCATTCAGAACTCAGTTATCAGGACTCCTTTTCTACTGCCCATTCAGAACTCAGTTAGGAGGCCTCCTGTTCTACTCCCCATTCAGAACTCAGTTAGAAGGACTCCTGTTCTACTACCCATTCAGAACTCAGTTAGGAGGACTCCTGTTCTACTACCCATTCAGAACTCAGTTAGGAGGACTCCTGTTCTACTACCCATTCAGAACTCAGTTAGGAGGACTCCTGTTCTACTACCCATTCAGAACTCAGTTAGGACAACTCCTGTTCTACTACCCATTCAGAACTCAGTTAGGAGGACTCCTGTTCTACTGCCCATTCAGAACTCAGTTCTGAGGACTCCTGTTCTACTGCCCATTCAGAACTCAGTTCTGAGGACTCCTGTTCTACTACCCATTCAGAACTCAGTTAGGAGGACTCCTTTTCTACTACCCATTCAGAACTCTGTTAGGAGGACTACTGTTCTACTGTCCATTCGGAACTCAGTTAGGAGGACTCCTGTTCTACTGTCCATTCAGAACTCAGTTTGGACGACTCCTGTTCTACTACCCATTTAGAACTCAGTTAGGAGGACTCCTGTTCTACTACCCATTCAGAACTCAGTTAGGAGGACTCTTGTTCTACTACCCATTCAGAACTCGGTGAGGAGGACTCCTGTTCTACTACCCATTCAGAACTCAGTTAGGAGGACTCCTGTTCTACTGTCCATTAAGAACTCAGTTAGGAGGACTCCTGTTCTACTACCCATTCAGAACTCAGTTAGGAGGACTCCTGTTCTACTTCCCATTCAGAACTGAGGAGGACTCCTGTTCTACTGTCCATTCAGAACTCAGTTAGGAGGACTCCTGTTCTACTACCCATTCAGAACTCAGTTAGGAGGACTCCTGTTCTACTACCCATTCAGACCTCAGTTAGGAGCTAACTACTGGAGGACTCCTGTTCTACTACCCATTCAGAACTCAGTTAGGAGGACTCCTGTTCTACTACCCATTCAGAACTCAGTTAGGAGGACTCCTGTTCTACTACCCATTCAGAACTCAGTTAGGAGGACTCCTGTTCTACTGCCCATTCAGAACTCAGTTAGGAGGACTCCTGTTCTACTACCCATTCAGAACTCAGTTAGGAGGACTCCTGTTCTACTACCCATTCAGAACTCAGTTAGAAGGACTCCTGTTCTACTACCCATTCAGAACTCAGTTAGGAGGACTCCTGTTCTACTACCCATTCAGAACTCAGTTAGGACTCCTGTTCTACTACCCATTCAGAACTCAGTTAGGAGGACTCCTGTTCTACTACCCATTCAGAACTCAGTTAGGAGGACTCCTGTTCTACTGTCCATTCAGAACTCAGTTAGGAGGACTCCTGTTCTACTACCCATTCAGAACTGAGGAGGACTCCTGTTCTACTGTCCATTCAGAACTCAATTAGGAGGACTCCTGTTCTACTACCCATTCAGAACTCAGTTAGGAGGACTCCTGTTCTACTACCCATTCAGAACTCAGTTAGGAGGACTCCTGTTCTACTACCCATTCAGAACTCAGTTAGGAGGACTCCTGTTCTCCTGCCCATTTCTATGATGCCTGTGTTTTCGTTATGTGTTGTATGTTATACTATGCTTATATTTCTAGGTTTATTTTGGAACCTTTCCAGATGAGTCGTCCCTCATGGGAAAAATGACGTTATTCACTTAAATAAAAAAATCTGAGATAGCTGAGGAAGATGTGAAGCAATAGAGCTGATCTGCCTCAAAATATGTCAGTGCGAAAATAAAGTGTGAACATTGGAAGCGGGGATATTTTCTATGGAGGTCAATGAGAGTGTTGAATTTGGTCATCATAAAATGTAATTGCTAATTTGCTATGTGAGGCCTTGATCGAGTAGAAGTATCAAATAAGATCTGATGGTGATTTAATCTGAACTGCATTACAGTTGTTTGCAAATACGATGACATTTATAAATGACCTATTGTTTGGAGAAATTGAGTTACAATAACTGGCTAGCTAGCTAGCGTCAGTGACGTTTTCATAGGTAGTCAACGAGAACTAGCTAAAGTATAACCAGCTAGCAAACAATGCAACAAAACTATAATTTTGAGTTTGAAAAATACTCCATAAACAAGCTTTGCATTTTAGGAATCATTGTCGCAAGAAACCCTGGTGGACTGATCAACTATTTAGCCAAATAAAAAATTATTAACTCTGTATTTGCCATGGCTTCCGTGTGTTTGAAACTAGAGTTTGTTCGAGGCAGGTCAAACATAAGCTTTGTTAGCGACAGTTGCTATCCGTCGGAGTACTGCAATTGGTTGCCCAAAATTCTGGGATGGGACATAGCAAAGGGTCGTTTTCAGGAAGTAGTCTTGTATTTTTTTTAAAACTTTTGTTGGCTTTTTGAATGGTATTCAATGGGCAAAAACGTAGCACGATGGTCTTCAGCACAAAAACGTCATAAAAGGCATCTGACAAAAGTAAATCCACAAACACATAATTTTATATATCTATCTTAAATGAACGCGTTTTCATCAATTTGATGATATGATCTTCAAGCCCATTGAAAAGATTAGGTATGACCTGTAAGTATGACTTAGGACTTTAGGACGATGTCACTTGCACATCATATTCCGAAACACAATCCGGTTTATAAATGTAGAATGTAGATTTCACGCATTGCTGATACTCCGTTCTTCATAAGCACTAGCCTATACATGATGTTGGCTTGCAGTATGATTTGGATTTGGGGGGGTGGAAGCATCTAACAATTGGATTTAATTCTTTCCTGGGCACTCCTCAGCGATGCAAACAACGCATTCCTTATCAGACTACGGGTAAGCCTCAACATTCCCCTGTTGTTTTACCAGACATAAACCTCAGTAATAGTTAAACATTGAATTTGGGAGGTATTTCATTTGTTACATTAGTCAATAATTATTCAGTGAGGAGAAGGGGCTTGTGGGTAACTTTCAGTTTAAGAGCTGAGCTGGACTGGCCTGGGAAGGCTCACTGCTCTAAATGAGCTCCAGTGCCTGTCACCACAAATATACACAGCCAGTGAGACATTCACTTTTGATTCAACTCCATCCTCTCACTCTGTGGTGTGTGTGTGTGTGTGTGTGTGTGTGTGTGTGTGTGTGTGTGTGTGTGTGTGTGTGTGTTTGCCTGTCTCGCAACTAATCCCACAACTAATTGAATCAACATGACAGAGTTGGCTGGTGTGAGTGGAGCTCCCAGACCATCTGACCAATAAATCATACAGGGATTGAGGGAGTGCTGGAGGGTGCAACACAGGAAATTCATGTAGAAATATGTTGTGTAGAACATAAATGATTCAGTTCCATGTAGAATAGGGAATCCTCCTTCTTTATGCATTGTATTTCTGTCTGCAACGTTGTATCGTTGCACCCCACCCGAGGATGTCTCTCAGTATAAGTCTGACCCTTATAGACAGAGCATACAGTATATAATCTCAGCTTGTTACCTGTATAAAATACACCTGTCCACAGAAGCAATCAATCAATCAGATTACAAACTCTCCACTATGGCCAAGACCAAAGAGCTCTCCAAGTATGTCAGTGACAAGATTGTAGACCTACACAAGGCTGGAATGGGCTACAAGACCATCGCCAAGCAGCTTGGTGAGAAGGTGACAACAGTTGGTGCGATTATTCGCAAATGGAAGAAACACAAAATAACTGTCAATCTCCCTCGGCCTGGGGCTCCATGCAAGTTCGCACCTCGTGGAGTTGCAATGATCATGAGAACGGTGAGGAATCAGCCCAGAACTACACGGGAGGATCTTGTCAATGATCTCAAGGCAGCTGGGACCACAGTCACCAAGAAAACAATTGGTAACACACTACGCCTGAAGGTCTGAAATCCTGCAGCGCCCGCAAGGTCCCCCTGCTCAAGAAAGCACATATACATGCCCATTGAAGTTTGAAAATGAACATCTGACTGATTCAGAGGACAACTGGGTGAAAGTGTTGTGGTCAGATGAGACCAAAATGGAGCTCTTTGGCATCAACTCAACTCGCCGTGTTTGGAGGAGGAGGAATGCTGCCTATGACCCCAAGAACACCACCCCCACTGTCAAACATGGAGGTGGAAACATTATGCTTTGGGGGTGTTTTTCTGTTAAGGGGACAGGACAACTTCACCGCATCAAAGGCGACGATGGACGGGGCCATGTACCGTCAAATCTTGGGTGAGAACCTCCTTCCCTCAGCCAGGGCATTGAACATGGGTCGTGGCTGGGTATTCCAGCATGACAATGACCCAAAACACACTGCCAAGGCAACAAAGGAGTGGCTCAAGAAGAAGCACATTAAGGTCCTGGAGTGGCCTAGCCAGTCTCCAGACCTTAATCCCATAGAAAATCTGTGGAGGGAGCTGAAGGTTTGAGTTGCCAAACGTCAGCCTCGAAACCTTAATGACTTGGAGAAGATCTGCAAAGAGGAGTGGGCCAAAATCCCTCCTGAGATGTGTGCAAACCTGGTGGCCAACTACAAGAAACGTCTGACCTCTGTGATTGCCAACAAGGGTTTTGCCACCAAGTACTAAGTCATGTTTTGCAGAGGGGTCAAATACTTATTTCCCTCATTAAAATGCAAATCATTTTATAACATTTTTGACATGCGTTTTTCTGGATTTTTTTGTTGTTATTCTGTCCCTCACTGTTCAAATAAACCTACCATTAAAATTATAGACTGATCATTTCTTTGTCAGTGGGCAAACGTACAAAATCAGCAGGGGATCAAATATTTTTTTCCCTCACTGTACAGTATATACGAGGATGTCGCTCAGTATAAGTCTGACCCTTATAGACAGAGCATACAGTATATACGAGAAAGCCTATATTCCCTGGCAATAGTCTTAATTGAATTCATGCTCTGCAACAGTCTTTGATAGTGTTTCCAGTAGAGTACTAGTCTGAAGGTCCGTCAGAGCAAGAAGAACAACGCATTCACACATTGGAACACATAAAACTAGACATTTATATCAGTTATGTTCATGACAGTTTGGTGTTTATTTCAGTTGATGTTTTACTGTGTAAAAGTACAATAAAACCTAGCGAACGCCATTGACATCATTAGTCGTCCCCAGTCAGCTTTCCTTGACTGCACCAAGCTGTGTGTGCGTATGTACAGTACGCGCGTCAGTGGAGGCTGCTGAGGGGAGGACGGCTCATAATAATGGCTGGAATGGAGCAAATGGAATGGCATGTATGAATGGATGTATTTTGATACAATTCCACTAATTCTGCTCCAGCCATTACCACGAGGCCATCCTCCCCAATTAAGGTGCCACCAACCTCCTGTGACGTGCGTGTGTGATTTGTGTGTAAACGCGGGCACCTCACTGTGTAAAAATTCATAGGCTCAGTCAACTCTGTCTCAGCCCTAGCTGTGAATTCAGCTTACCAGTAGACATGATTTGTCATCAGAATGGGCCTGCTTCCTGTTTCGATGTGTGTGTGTGTTTTCTCTGGCCATGCCATTATTGACCTGGCAGCTAGCCCAGACCCATTCAAAGTGGGTTGTTGTTGGTCTGCCCCAGGGGCATTAGGTATATGAGCACTGATGGGGTACAGCGGAGAGGTCAAGAAAAGAAACATCAGGATTAGGTTGAGTTCACTTAGTCCCAAGTCTGTGGCAGGCTGCATTCAGGCCTATGTCAGCAATGATCACGTTATAGAACTTTATAGGCGGTACGTGTAGACCAAACACTTATCAGTCCAGACATGCATATTGACAGGCTGGCAGATAATGGTCGTGTTCCCCTGCTCAGACGTTGCTGACGCATGCCAGACCTTACAACACCTGGATAGGTATTTTACATATCAGCTAATCACATTATATGTTATAGGAATCTGTTGCCCGACTGCACAGTAGATGATGTGGCACGCAAACATTGGTTGTTGCATGCAACCATAAACAAGCCTGGCCAATTGCAACCAACGGGCAGAATTTAACATGCAGCTAGCTGGACCTCTTGATAATAGAAAGTCATGCTTTATTAGACAAATTAATAGACAAGGTAATGGGTTACATCAATTGGAAATGAAAAAGTAATTAGTGCACTAAAATGAGTTTTCCATTCATATAATCTGAATGATATATTGATATAATCTGTATGATGATATTGATATAACCTGTATGATATATTGATATAATCTGTATGATATATTGATATAACCTGTATGATATATTGATATAACCTGTATGATATATTGATATAATCTGTATGATATATTGATATAACCTGTATGATATATTGATATAACCTGTATGATATATTGATATAACCTGTATGATATATTGATATAATCTGTATGATATATTGATATAATCTGTATGATGATATTGATATAATCTGTATGATATTGATATAATCTGTATGATATATTGATATAATCTGTATGATATATTGATATAACCTGTATGATATATTGATATAACCTGTATGATATATTGATATAATCTGTATGATATATTGATATAACCTGTATGATATATTGATATAATCTGTATGATATATTGATATAACCTGTATGATATACTGATATAATCTGTATGATATATTGATATAATCTGTATGATGATATTGATATAATCTGTATGATGATATTGATTTAATCTGTATGATATATTGATATAACCTGTATGATATATTGATTTAACCTGTATGATATATTGATATAACCTGTATGATATATTGATATAACCTGTATGATATATTGATTTAATCTGTATGATATATTGATATAACCTGTATGATATATTGATATAATCTGTATGATATATTGATATAATCTGTATGATGATATTGATTTAATCTGTATGATATATTGATATAACCTGTATGATATATTGATATAACCTGTATGATATATTGATATAACCTGTATGATATATTGATATAACCTGTATGATATATTGACATAACCTGTATGATATATTGACATAACCTGTATGATATACTGATATAACCTGTATGATATATTGATATAACCTGTATAATATATTGATATAATCTATATGAGATATTGATATAACCTGTATGATGATATTGCCACAGTATAATTGCTGTCTTATAGGAGAAATTACTTTTTTTCAGTTGTACTGAATGATTGTTAAATAGTTCAATCAACCCTTAGTCTGCTCGATTACCAGGTTTTATTTCAACTGAAGATAACACCCTGTAGGGAGGGTGAATATGTTTTAGAAATTTTGGGGTTGAGAGGAGGACTAAGTTTACACCTCAAATGAAGCTCAGATTTTAGGGAGCGGTTGAGATCAGCTGTGCGGGTGATCTTAACGTGTATTGATGGTTAAATGCGAGATCACCTGAAGATAATGGCTGTGTTCCACTGCTCAGACATTGATGGTTAAATACGAGATCACCTGAAGATAATGGCTGTGTTCCACTGCTCAGACATTGATGGTTAAATACGAGATCACCTGAAGATAATGGCTGTGTTCCACTGCTCAGACATTGATGGTTAAATATGAGATCACCTGAAGATAATGGCTGTGTTCCACTGCTCAGACATTGATGGTTAAATACGAGATCACCTGAAGATAATGGCTGTGTTCCACTGCTCAGACATTGATGGTTAAATACGAGATCACCTGAAGATAATGGCTGTGTTCCACTGCTCAGACGTTGATGGTTAAATACGAGATCACCTGAAGATAATGGCTGTGTTCCACTTCTCAGACGTTGATGGTTAAATACGAGATCACCTGAAAATAATGGCTGTGTTCCACTGCTCAGACGTTGATGGTTAAATACGAGATCACCTGAAGATAATGGCTGTGTTCCACTGCTCAGACGTTGATGGTTAAATACGAGATCACTTGAAGATAATGGCTGTGTTCCACTGCTCAGACATTGATGGTTAAATACGAGATCACCTGAAGATAATGGCTGTGTTCCACTACTCAGACGTTGATGGTTAAATACGAGATCACCTGAAGATAATGGCTGTGTTCCACTGCTCAGATGTTGCTGACACATGTAAGATCTTACAATGCCTGGATAGGTATTGTACGAATCAGCTTACCACATTATATTCTAGCAATCTGTTGCCTTACTTCACAGTCAATGAGGTGGTGCGCGACCATTAGTTGATGCATACAACGTCTGAGCAGGGAAACACGACCAACCGTGGTTGCAACGAGGACCTATATTTTCTTGTTTTGTTACCTGGATTCTGTTGGATGTCCTCCATCGCTCGCCTTTAATTAACACCATAAAGTTGTTGGTGTGGAGTTCTTGAAAAATGTAGTCTTCATCCATCTCTGTCCCGTCACTCTCAAATACGCTAAGAAAATGGAGACACCATAGAACGTGAAAAAGTCAACATTACTGGAGATACCTTGCACCTCTGGAGGTGGGTTACGTTTGCTAATAAAGAGATTTGCAGTGGCTAATTAACAGTAAATGAGTGAATTATTTTGCCCCGAAGTTAGCCATGATGATAAGCTAGCCATCTAAAATTGTTTACAATTACAGAACGTGTTCATATGAACCGATAAAACGCTTGATTGATCACCATGTGGGTGCTAGCAAGCCGACAGCATGCTTGGTAGTGCGAGGTATCAACAGCCATCCAGCACAGGCTGGAAGCTATCGTGAGCCTCGATTTGTTAATCATGCCGCAATATCACCTAGTAATTTCATAATATTCAGCTTTCCCCAACTTAAGTCCCGCCATGTTCACCGAGTTTCTCTCGCCATACTCGCCTCCTTCTGTTGAAAATGAATGGGCTCCGTCATTTTGTCGGAGGGCATCATTGGGTCTTAGTTAGCAATCGCTCCTACAATATTTTGCTAGCTACAGTAGCGCTGCTG
The DNA here is from genome assembly GCF_965601325.2 of Salmo salar. Lineage (NCBI taxonomy): Eukaryota > Metazoa > Chordata > Actinopteri > Salmoniformes > Salmonidae > Salmo > Salmo salar. The sequence continues at coordinate 36,725,209 of NC_138316.1, forward strand.
TGTCAATAACCTGTCTCCATAAATTGCCGAGCTTCTCTCTTCTTGCTAACTTAGGCACGAGGAATTTCCTTTTGTTGAAAATGAATGGGCTACGTCATTTTGTCGGAGGCCCTCGCACAGCCTAAGTGGACATTAGGTCTTAGTTAGCAATCGCTTCTACACTATTTTTCTAGCTACTGTAGCGCTGCCATTTCGATAACCTGTGTTCATTTTGTTAACATTTTACCATTGTGACGCTGATATATGCACATCCACTTTCTAGGCACATACTAACAATTATTCTGGCTTTGGGAGACCAAGCTTCACAGTTCCTACAGTTTGAATGCGGCAATACATTTGGCATGAGTATTAATTGTTAATATGTACCTGACCCTACCTTTCTCTAGAGCCTCTTGAAATGTAGATTGCACCACTATCTTCCCTGTTTTCCCATTCTGGATCCACAGCTTGAGGACTGACATTTTTTCTGGGGTGTTATAACTTGAAATATATGTTGTTGCTTTTTTACGAAAAATCTAATCAAAGAGACCATACTTTTAAATGTGTTAAAGGTAGGCACTGCAGATATTGAAATGAGCGTGATGCAATACTTTGCTCTCACACAGTTACACTTAGTATCTGCGTATCTGACTAAAACAGCGGAGAAGTTTAGCCTCGCTCGTCAACGCTCTTAGTTGTTGTCTTAATTGATCCACTACTGCTGTTTATTTTGTGCAACTATGTCATCTTGCCGAGTCTACCATTAAGCAACAGTCACCATACAAGTGACTGAAGGCAAAGATTGTCTATTCGAGTGACCGCTCTAAAAATGGAAATACATGTCCAGAGAGGGTTGATACACATGTGAACAACATGCAATAGGGATAGATAGGGGACTGATCTTTGTATCTGTGCCATTATAGCATCTGTGACAGCATGGGCAGTGCCATCTTCATTTCAAAGTAGTAAATGTTCTTCTTCTTCATTGGCTGATTGCTCCAAACCCATAGGAATCCCCACCAAGTTGACTACTTTAAAATGGTGGAAGCCCTCAATGGCGATGTCTGTGCTAAAATGGGTTATATCCATGATGAGTCCTCTATCTATGACAACAGGCACAACTCCGATATAAAGTCGTTTTGGGGTAAGTTGCTGAAATGCCACGTGCATCCAACAACCTAACCATTATGAAACTTCTATTCGATCAAATAAGCCTCACATAGCAAATTAGCAATAACATTTTTTGTTGACCAAATTCAATACTCTTATTGACCTCCATACAAAAAGTTAGCACTCTGACTACTGCTATGATATGGGTGGGGGGGTTAGGCACACAGTTAGGCAACACTCTACCAGGATACACCTCCACACTCCATCCCCAAGCTTGAAGAGAACATGTTTCTGACATTCTGTTTGTCACGTCCTGACCAGTAAAAGGGGTTATTTGTCATTGTAGTTTGGTCAGGGCGTGGCAGGGGGTGTTTGTTTTGTGTGGTTCGGTGTTTTTGGTTTATGTTCTATATTTTCTATTTCTATGTGTATATCTAGTTTTCTATTTCTATGTTGGGTTTTTGGCAATGACCTCCAATTAGAGGCAGCTGGTTGTCGTTGTCTCTAATTGGAGCCCATATTTAGTTGGGTATGTTTTCACTTGTGTTTTGTGGGTGGTTATTTTCCTGTATAGCCTGTGTTGCCTTACGGAACTGTTTTGTTTATTTTTGTTTAAGTGTTTTTTTTAAAAATAAATTAAGATGATGAGCACTTTACCCGCTGCGCTTTGGTCCAGTCCTTACGACGACTATGACACTGTTGCTATGACATACATCATTATCAAAGGCTGTATAGTGTGTGAACATATTGGGAGACCAAGCTTCACAATTCCTACAATTCAATGTTCAGTAGTTGGTTAAAGGTTGAACTGAAACAATGGTCTATCAAGAGTTCTGTAAAGGGGACGTTTTCTCTGGATCAATAGTCCATGCGTTCCCCGCTATCACCATGATGTGTCTCAGCAAACAAACAGGTTTCTCATAGGGCTCTGTTCAAAAGTAGTAAGATGCACTGTGTAATGTTTGACCAGAGTTTAGAGAGTGGGGGGGAGTGCGGTAAGTTGAGCCATTTTTTACATTCAGCATCACTACGTCAAGGGAAATATAGTAGTCTTTCTAACAAAGATATCTACACATATTTCAGGAGGTTGATTATCCCGGGAAATAAACAGAATGTATGTAAACATTACAGTTTTGAAAACACAGCCTGTCCAAAAAGTGGCCTCTTGGCACAGTTTACCCCGGGTAAGGGGAAAGATGAGCCTCCTTGGGGTAAGCAGCAGAGCCGGGATGATACCAGTATTGTGATACTCGTTAGTATCGTGGAAAGGAATCTAAGCAAGAAGCGGATTTAACTTCTTTAGGAAAACAGTCCTAATGTTGGAAACAAACATTAGTTTGTCATCCAGTCACATTTATTTATTTTCTAAGCTATAGCTCACACTATTTTACAAACAGCAGGTTTTTAAAGGACTAAAGAGTTTTGTCTGCTTTCTGTTGTAATTGTTGCCATGGAAAACATATACTATGTGATACTGGTATCGTCCCGGCCCTAGTAAGTAGGTGATGGTGTCCTGTGACAGTGGGTGATGGTGCTGGGAGGTCAAAGTTTAATTCATGGAATGGGGGTGTGGTATATTGTATATATTAAATGTATGCCTACATTCAGATATAGATCTCTCTGTTCAACATCACTTATCCATTTCTTAGCCAGTTGTCTGGGACAGGGATGTTGTTTCGATATACTGATTCGTAGGCAAGTTCTCTGCATTAGAGGCAACTCAGCCCATGAAACTGGTCTGCGAGATTCTTGATATGTTTAGCAAACTCAGACTCCATATCATCAGATAAGACCTCGTGTTCCTCTGCTAATCTATCACAGCCTTCCTTTCACACAGGTACATTTTATTTTTTGTCAGTGTGTCATTCAGTCAATGTTTTCATCCCTTGCTGCTGCTTGAATGGACTTCTTCCCTTTTCTCACTTCCTTGGCTGCTCTCTCAAGAACCTCATTATCTCAACTTACCCCAACGCAAACATTTGGACTATACAGTATTAGCCCACACAGCTACAAGGATGCACTTTCATGCTAGGTTTAGGACCTCATATTGTATCTTATAGACCCAAACTGATGTACAAAACAATCTTAGAACTATCTACTTTGGTTTAGATACAATCATCATGAAACTTATGAAACACAGTACATTTATTTGACTTTGTGAAAATCAGTTTTTTGGACCTAACTTGCTCACCACTTTTTCCATGTGGTTTCTTCCTTCACAAACTCCATGAAATTATGACGTCTTCCTAAAAGTTAGGTCAAATGATATATTTTGAGCATGGTTTCCTAGAAACAAGGGGTGGCTCAACTAACCATTTTGCTCAACTTACCCCACTCTACCCTACAGGATGCAATCTAGGAAACATGGCATTTTGGCAACAGTAGGCTTCACAGGATTAACGTCCTGCACCTCGATGTGTTATAGCCGCTACCTGCTGGGTGCTGGTGAATGCTGGAGGTGTGGGCTGATTCAACATGTAGAATCATCGTGAAATGAACTGGAAATGGGGGCCAATATTCTGGTCAGAGGCACTCGGCTGTCTCTTCTTTGTGGATCGTCTCGGCACAGTGGCTTTCAGAAGGCTGATTTACCAAATGGATTATGACATTAGCTGGCAAAAAGCGCGTCTGAAATAAAACAAAACAGGGGACAAAAAGATCTTCTGAAGAGGAACTGCAGTTAGCATGCAGACGTATAAACAGAATATTTATTTAGGTTGATTTGACGATGTATCCCACATTTTGCCACAAAAAAATTGTTCAAAGCTTACGCCAAACGTTGTGAATTTGGGGAAACTACCAACCAATAGCTAGCTCCGTAGCTATACTAGCTAGCTAGCTACATTACTTTTGTTGCATTTTGAGTTTTTATACAGGCACAGCCAACCCCACAGATGGCATAAATGCCTGATGGGTGTGGAGGTCCGTAAACGCTTTAAGCATAATTAAGGTTTTAGTCTTCATCGAGGCATGTCCATAATTTGCCGTTCTAATGATGCAGTATGTTGATGAGATCATGTTGTGTGCGATACATGATGAAGCCGAACTTGATGTCAGAGTGATGTCATCCTGACCTGTTGGGCTATAAGTGAGCCCTGAGTCTGTCTGACATGTCGCTTTGTGATGGTGTCATCACTTCCACATCTCATATATCCCTATGTTTATATTAACTGTGTGAAGGCAGCAGTGAGAAGATATGCTCAGATGTCACTGTCTGTCTCTCTCTCTCTCTCCCTCTCTCTCTCTCTCTCTCTCTCTCTCTCTCTCTCTCTCTCTCTCTGTCTCTCTCTTCATCTCTCGCTCCGCGATTTCCTGGTTGCTAAAGTTCTAATAGTTTGCCTAATTTCAGTTTGTGACAAAACAAGCGATGTATAGTGTAGAGAATCATTGTAACATCTGTGAAATATATTTTCAATAACCAAAAAGATGGTATTTTCAGCTGTTTGAAGCTGGTGTACAAAACCGAAAGTAAAAAATGCAAAAGCAAAACGTAAGAACGGAAAGCATAGAAATAGCGCACATAGAACAAGTCTACCACTTCTTGGACTTACTTTAAATACGAAAGATAGATCTATAACTCACATTTCTATGTGAATTTGTCCGGGTCGACCAAAAAGTTACATATTGCAGCTCTAAAAGCTGGTAGTGATCTATAACTGTGAAACAATACTGCAATCTGCAGCCTCATTCTCCCCCTTATAGCCTGGCTTTACTGCTTCTCCTGTGGAAATTAGATTCCATAGATGCACCCCACTAGTTCCTGCACCTAATCTGTAATCATTTTGTTTGCAGTTGCCTACAGTCCAAGGCGAGTCGGAGGGGTGATTGTGTGACTGAGCTTGCCTCAGAGCCAAGATAAATGCCTTCTGGACTTGAATAAATGAGTTCCCCTGACCATGGTCATATAAGTGGTTCACGAAAAAAGGAAAATATTTTCCATCTTACTCACGCTCTCTTCATTACACAGCCCACCCCCCATCCCATGCCTCTAGCGTATTGCTTATTTGGATTCTACCTTCCATTTGTTGCTACAGATGGTACTATTCTTGACCTTATCTGTCTATAAACTCACAGACAACTACATTTATGCAAGTTCCCTGCCCTTCTTTGTCAAGTGGAGAGAATGTGTTATTGAAACGACCATTGCATAAGTTACATGTCTCTGTCTTTTTGCTGCTTACACATGTAAAGTGGGAGCGGGCTGGGTATTTTAAAGAGCAGATTATTCCGAGTGCCATTGAGCTTTTTGCTCATTTTCTCTGAAAGCGGCAATAAAAAAAAAATCACGTGCTTAACGAACTGTCATTTGAATAATTGCATCAAATTCTTGTTTTCACAACATTCGGTATGCAGACTCTGTCTGTTGTTGAATGGGAGATCATTAGATATGGGCAGACAGTTTGCATGTAGGATGACAGCAGTGTCCTCCATTGGGTTTGCATGTAGGATGACAGCAGTGTCCTCCATTGGGTTTGCATGTAGGATGACAGTAGTGTCCTCCATTGGGTTTGCATGTAGGATGACAGCAGTGTCCTCCATTGGGTTTGCATGTAGGATGACAGCAGTGTCCTCCATTGGGTTTGCATGTAGGATGACAGCAGTGTCCTCCATTGGGTTTGCATGTAGGATGACAGCAGTGTCCTCCATTGGGTTTGCATGTAGGATGACAGCAGTGTCCTCCATTGGGTTTGCATGTAGGATGACAGCAGTGTCCTCCATTGGGTTTGCTCCTGCCATGTTTGACATTAAAGAAAGTATGTTGATGCGTATTCAGTAATGTCAAAAGTTCTTAACATTGTGGATAGAAATAGACTGAATCCCTGTTCTACAACATAGACAATCATATCTGTCATAATACATTTCTTTCTGAATGTTTTCTAACATTGCACCCCTCTGAACAGACCCATGGACTCTTCCTCAGGTGAATGTGGGGATGTTAAAAGAGAGTCACTTGGAAATGGGAACCTCTCTGCTTCTCTGGACGTATATTTCAAGATATAGACTAGACCAGAGAAAGGGATATGATAAGGAAATAGTTCAAACACTGATTGAACTGTGATAAAAGGATTCCTGTCTAATCATGTTTTCCATCAGTTAATAGTATTGTTAGTGTTATACACCAGTAACAATACTGAATGTTATCTGTACATGAAACTTGTTCTATGAAGTGTGACCATCTGATTGTATCCTAACAAGTGTGCAGTGCAGCACATTGGTTCAGAGTTCACATGTATCCCTCCAGAACATGTACCAGTTACTGCTCTTCTCATCGTCTCACAGAGTGTGTGTGGGAGTGTGTCAGCAAGCATCTCTCCCCTGCGACTAAGCTAAGAGCTCCTGCACAGAGCAGACCTGACTGCTTTAAACGGGCTCTTAACAGGCATCTCGTAGATGGCTCTGCCTCCTGCCTCCACCCCAAAGGACACCTTCCCTCCGCCAACACATTTCCCCATTGTGCCTGAAAAAAAAAAGTAAAACTGTGGAGAAATTTCAAAATGTCTTTCTCTCTTCTTTTCCAGTGATATAATGCTTACCATTGGTCTGATGGATCGGTCTCTCTCTCTCTCTCTCTCACTCTCTCCCTCCCTCTCTCCCTCTGTACTCGCTCTCCCGCCCTCTCTCTCTCTCTTCCTTTCTCTCGCTCTCGCTCTCTCGTTCTCTCGCTCTCTCCCCCTGTACTCGCTCCTCTCTTCCCCTCTCGCTCTCTTCCTCTATCTCTCTCTCCCTCTCTCTCTTTCTCTCTCTTTCTCTCTGTATCCGCCTATAAATCAACCTAAATAAATATTTTGTTTATACGTCTGCATGCTAACTGCAGTTCCTCTTCAGAAGATCTTTTTGTCCCGTTTTGTTTTATTTCAGACTCGCTTGTTGCCAGCTAATGTCATAATCCATTTGGTAAATAAGTCTTCTGAAAGCCACTGTGCCGAGACGATCCACGGATAGGACAGAGAGACATAAACAACAAGCAACATCTGATCCTGCGGTGTGTGTGTGTGTAATTTCCACTGGGAAAGAAACACAAAGCAGAAAGTCACTCCAAAATGGGCCTGGTCTGTGGTTCCTCAGGGGAAGGTCTGGAGTTCAGAACCCCACAGAGTGCCTGGAGTGGGGCTATGAGACAGGCCAGTGGTGGATGATGGAGCCCTGGTGCTCCAGGGTTAGGTCTGAACACACAGCCCCAGAGTGCCTGAAGTGGAGCAAGGAAGCAGGCACTATGGGCCACGCATGGGGTAGTGGGCAACTGATGACTACATTTAGAGGGAGGGAGGGCGGGAGGGAGAGAGAGAGAGAGGGAGAGAGAGAGGGAGAGAGAGAGAGAGAGGGGAATTAGAATGGGGCGATTAAGGAGCCCCCATCCTTAGAGGACCATTTATTCCAGGTTACATTTATTATGTGGCGAGTCAGTTCTGTTCGTGCGTGTCACCGGCTGATTGACCTAATGGAGTGAAAGTGTTAGGTCTGTTCAGTCTCAATGTCACAATCTGTCGGCCGTGACACTGTCCCTATGTGTCTGCTGCGGGCACAACTCCAGACGCTTTCTGTTAGTCAGCCAATAAATAACTCAGGAAATCAAGGGCACAGAAAGGCGGCCTCTTTTACGGCAATCCACAGATAAAAATGTAGTGAAGGTAAAGAAATAAAATATGGGTTAGTTCAGTTGACCACCACTAGTCCGGGTTTAGAGTTGACCACCACTACTCTGGGTTTAGAGTTGACCACCACTAGTCTGGGTTTAGAGTTGACCACCACTACTCTGGGTTTAGAGTTGACCACCACTACTCTGGGTTTAGAGTTGACCACCACTACTCCGGGTTTAGAGTTGACCACCACTACTCTGGGTTGACCTCCACTACTCTGGTTTTATAGTTGACCACCACTACTCTGGGTTTATAGTTGACCACCACTACTGTGGGTTTAGAGTTGACCACCACTACTCTGGGTTGACCACCACAAGTCTGGGTTTAGAGTTGACCACCACTACTCTGGGTTTAGAGTTGACCACCACTACTGTGGGTTTAGAGTTGACCACCACTACTCTGGGTTGACCACCACTAATCTGGGTTTAGAGTTGACCACCACTACTCTGGGTTTAGAGTTGACCACCACTACTCTGGGCTTAGAGTTGACCACCACTACTCTGGGTTGACCACCACTTCTCCGGGTTTAGAGTTTACCACCACTACTCTGGGTTTAGAGTTGACCACCACTACTCTGGGTTGACCACCACTACTCTGGGTTTAGAGTTGACCACCACTACTCTGGGTTTAGAGTTGACAACCACTACTCTGGGTTTAGAGTTGACCACCACTACTCTGTGTTGACCACCACTACTCCAGGTTTAGAGTTGACCACCACTACTCTGGGTTTAGAGTTGACCACCACTACTCTGGGTTTCGAGTTGACCACCACTACTCTGGGTTTAGAGTTAACACCACTCTGGGTTTAGAGTTAACACTACTCTGGGTTTAGAGTTAACACTACTCTGGGTTTAGAGTTAACACTACTCTGGGTTGACCACCACAACTCCGGGTTTAGAGTTGACCACCACTACTCTGGGTTTAGAGTTGACCACCACTACTCCAGGTTTAGAGGTGACCACCACTACTCTGGGTTTAAAGTTGGCCACCACTACTCTGGGTTTAGAGTTGACCACCACTACTCTGGGTTTAGAGTTGACCACCGCTACTCTGGGTTGACCACCACTACTCTGGGTTTAGAGGTGACCACCACTGCTCCAGGTTTAGAGGTGACCACCACTACTCTGGGTTTAAAGTTGGCCACCACTACTCTGGGTTGACCACCACTACTCTGGGTTTAAAGTTGGCCAGCACTACTCTGGGTTGACCACCACTACTCTGGGTTTAGAGGTGACTACCACTACTCTGGGTTTAGAGTTGATCCCAGATCTGTATCTAGGGAAACTTCACCACAGAGCCTTTGAAATATCCACATTGAGGTTGCAGTAACATTGCAGGTTGAATGGGTTTAGTTCTCTAAACTGAATGGACATGAGTTGAGACTTCAGATAACATGGTACTGAGATAAGGGGATTTTACTATATCAAATGATATTCCATTTTCATCTGAGCACCACACACTGAGCACATCCGGCCAGAACATTGAATTTGCTGTAGCCCCCCCTCTCCCTGGTTACAATCCATATTCTCTCTCTCTCTAAGTGTAGATTATTTTATCAATATATGACTAATGCTAAGCCTAATTTATATGTACAGTAGCAAGAATATTCCAATTTGTCATTTGTATCTTGACACAAATAGCTTTCTTGCGTTGCATACTTGCGTAGGGTATAAAGTAGGCTTTATAACTACTTTGAATCTAGAGTTGAGTTGTCAGCCCAATAAGGTCATTGTATCTAAGTATACCTTAGTTAACCTTGAAACAAAATAGTATTTTTCGGCCAGTTAATGAATCAGTAAATAGGCAGCCAATGTTGGATTAGTGTTAATTTACCTGTCAATTAAACCTGTGTGACAGATACAGATAGAAAGGGACAGGTAATGGTAGAGCTGAGAGAGAGAAAAGCAGAGAGACAAGCAGAGAGAGGGAGACCATGAGAGAGAGAGTGAAGCAGAGAGAGAAAAAGAAACAATTAGTAACAGTTAGAATGTATTGATTATTGCTCCCTATTTTTATTTTTTGACAAGCTGACAGCAATAGGTAGAGAGACCAGTTGAGAAATACAAGTAGAGAGAGATGGTGCTTAAACAGATCTCACTCTCCTCTGGCCTCTCTCTCCCTCCTCTCTCTCCCCTGGCCTCTCTCTCTCCCTCCTCGCTCTCCCCTGCCCACTCTCTCTCCCTCCTCTCTCTCCACTGCCCTCTCTCTCCCCCTCTCTCTCCCCTGCCCTCTCTCCCTCCTCGCTCTCCCCTGCCCACTCTCTCTCTCTCCTCTCTCTCCACTGCCCTCTCTCTCCCCCCTCTCTCTCCCCTGCCCTCTCTCTCCCTCCTCTCTCTCCCCTGCCCTCTCTCTCTCCCTCCTCTCTCCCCTGCCCTCTCTCTCTCCCTCCTCTCTCTCCCCTGCCCCCTCTCTCCCCTGCCCTCTCTCTCCCCTGCCCTGTCTCTCTCCCTCCTCTCTCTCCCCTGCCCTCTCTCTCTCCCTCCTCTCTCTCCCCTGCCCTCTCTCTCTCTCTCCCCTGCCCTCTCTCCCCTGCCCTCTCTCTCTCTCTCTCTCTCTCTTTCTCTCTCTCCCTCTCTCCCCCTCTCTCTCTCTCTCTCTCTCTCTCTCTCTTCTCTTGCTGAGTCTAATGTGTTATCAGATGTACAGTGGTAGCAGAGAGGGAGTGACACACATGTAGAGAACAGACCCAGCATTGAGCTCCGACTATCCACACTGAGGCAGCCTCTCGCTGGGGGAGCGGAGGCCCGGGAGCTGCCTGTCCTGGAAGTCAGCCAACCGCCCAATCAATTGAACCTGGAGTCAATAGAACCAAGGGGAAAAATGGTTCTAACTCCTTGAAGGAATCTTAACTTTAGTCGGTCTAACAGAAAGTGGAAAGATCTCCTACGAGATCTTCAGTTCCCTCACAACTTCTCTATCTCTCCCCCTTTCACCCCTCACCCCTCGTTACTTCATACACAACCTCTACCTGTCCCTCTTTCCCCTCTTTTAAACTCGCCCATCCATCATTACTTTCCTCTATCCTCTGGTGCTCCAATACGTGGAAGGATTATGTCCGTTTTCTTTCTTTCTTTCTGAAAGGAGCATTTGCGTCAGCCAGCCAATCAACTGATTTACGGCACTTCTGAAGGGGGGGTGCTCGGTTCATTGCGTCAGCCAGCCAGCCAACTGAATCACGGCACTTCTGAAGGAGGGTGCTCAGTTAATTTTAGTGGCTGACCCACTTCCATGTGAATGAACGAAAAACATATACAACGTCCTATTTATTTATACTCTCTGTAGAAGGGCCGGGGCCCGAATCAGTTGGAGGGAACCTTAACCTACTAGTGTGAGAGCACCTCCTGCACCATACTGTGATTAAAAAGGAGGAAGCCCTCCTTAAAACAGCAAACGCAGGTTTCCAGTGTTGTTAGCTTTCGGTTAAACTTTACCTTGAATGTATACGGTGTTATACTTACATTAGATTAGAAGAAGATTTTTTCTGCACAAAAATAACTACAAATGCGTTGTGGAGACACTGAGCAATGGTTGTGTAAAAGTCTTTGTGCAGACATGTCAGTTGTATCATAACCCATTGTGTCAAATTCTTACATCAGTTGTACAACCTGAGTGTGTACAGGGCCCTAGTCAATGGCTACTGTGCTTTTTACAACACCTGTACAGTATAATAGTTTCTCTGTACTAAGGCCAAATCCCCTTGATGAGTAGCTATATTCTAAACTTTATGTAAAGGAGTTATGTGCAATTAGTTTAACATTTTAAACTTCTAAACTTCTTCCATTACAATAAAAATACTTTTGGACAGCTGAAGTTAGCACAACATTTTTCTTCAGGAAAATGACTCTTTCTGATATTCTGTTTTATCACATAAGTGTGTGTGTGTGTGTGTGTGTGTGTGTGTGTGTGTGTGTGTGTGTGTGTGTGTGTGTGTGTGTGTGTGTGTGAACGTGCTGAGCACCATTTGTCCCCCAAAGAAGAGGGTTTCACTTCCCCCTTCCTGTTGCGGCTGGAGACACACACACATACAAACACTACACACACACACACACAGTTCAAAGCGACGACCTGGAGCAGTCTTACGGCATCAGTGGAACAAAGGCAGGATTCATACTACTAAACTTGCTAAGGTCAGCTTCTAAAAAAAACTCTCAGCCGAGCTACTGTTTTGGTGCCGATCTCGGCTCTGGCCGCTCTGGGGAGAAGTTGCCCTCAGCATTGATCTATGACCAGCTTACCACTTTTTAGAATTCTAACCGTAACCATTAGGGGAGAAGCAGCTAACATGACCATAGATCAGTGGGGAAACTTCATCCTACTCCACTCTGAATCAGCAACTGTAACTCTACATGGCAGCATAACCCGCCTGTGCTTTTGAAAAATAGTTTTTTTTAATTTAGCCTTTAACTATAGGCAAGTCAGTTAAGAACAAATTCTTATTTACAATGACGGCCTACCTTGGCCAAACCCGGACAACGCTGGGCCAATTGTGCGCCGCCCTATGGGACTCCCAATCACAGCCAGATGTGAACCAGCCTGGATTCGAACCAGGGTGTCACGTCCTGACCAGTAAAGAGGTTATTTGTTATTGTAGTTTGGTCAGGACGTGGCAGGGGGTGTTTGTTTTATGTGTTTCGGGGTTTTTTGGTTAATGTTCTATGTTAGTATATTAATATGTTCTTTCTAGGTCTTCTATTTCTATGTGTAGTTTATTGGGTTGCCCTTCAATTGGAGGCAGCTGTTCCTCGTTGCCTCTAATTGAAGGTCCTATTTAGTAAGGGTGTTTTTTCATGGGTTTTTGTGGGTAGTTGTTCCTTGTGTAGTTGTGTTCCTTACAGGACTGTTTCTCGTCGTTGTTTTTTTGTATTAAGTGTTTTGTTTCATTTTCTTCTCATTAAATAAAAGAAGATGAGCATACACATTCCCGCTGCGCCTTGGTCCCATCTTTACGACGAACGTGACAGAACTACCCACCACCAACACCAAGCAGCGGAGGAAGGAGCAGCAGAGGTATCTGGAATCATGGACATGGGAGGAGATTTTGGACGGGGCAGGACCATGGCACCAGGCTGGGGAATACCAACGCCCTAAGGAGGAGCTGGAGGCAGCCAAGGCGGAGCGGCACCGTTACGAGGCATTATACGCGCCGATTGGCAAACCCGAGAGGCACCCCCAAGACATTTTTTTGGGGGGGCACACGGGGAGTGTGGCTAAGTCAGGCAATAGACCTGAGCCAACACCCCGTGCTTATTATGGGGAGCAGCGGATCAGAAGAGCGCCGGTCTATGCGGAAGTGCGCACGATCTTGCCCATGCGCACGCACAGTCCGGTGCGAGCGATTCCAGCCCCTCGCAAGTGCCGTGCTAGAGTGGGCATACAGCCAGGTAGGAGTATGCCTGCGCAGTACATCTGGCCACCAGTACGTCTCCTAGGCCCAGGCTACTCTACGCCTGCTCTACGCACGGCAGCCATCAGGCCTCTGCACAGCCCAGTTTGCCCTGTGCCAGCACTCCGCCCGTGCAGGGCTACTGTTACCACCCAGCCAGGACGGGTTTTGCAGGCTGTGCGCTCCAGATCTCCAGTGCGTGTTCATGGCCTGGTGTATCCAGTGCCTGCTCCTCGCACTAGCCCTGAGGTGCGTGTCTCTAGTTTGGCGCCTCCAAAGCCAGCACCACGCACCAGGCCTCCAGTGCGTCAGCCCAGTCCAGTACGTCCTGTTCCTGCTCCTCGCACTAGCCTTGAGGTGCGTGTCTCCAGTCTGGTACCTCCAGTACCAGCCCCACGCACTAGGCCTTCAGTGTGTCAGCCCAGTCCAGTTCGTCCTGCTCCTACTCCTCGCACTGGCCTTGAGGTGCGTGTTACCAGTCTGGCGCCTCCAAAGCCAGCCCCATGCACTAGGCCTGTACTGCGCCTGTCCAGTCCAGAGCTTCTGGAGACAGTTCCCCATCCAGAGCTTCTGGAGACAGTTCCCCGTCCAGAGGTTCCGGCGACAGTTCCCCGTCCAGAGCTTCCGGCGACAGTTCCCCGTCTAGAGCTTCCGGCGACAGTTCCCCGTCCAATGCTTCCGGCGACGTCCTACAGTCCGGAGCCTGCAAAGATGGCCCACAGTCCGGAGCCTGCAAAGACGGCCCACAGTCCGGAACCGGCAGAGACGGCCCACAGTCCGGAACCGGCAGAGACGGCCCACAGTCCGGAGCCTGCAGAGACGGCCCACAGTCCGGAGCCTGCAGAGACGGCCCACAGTCCGGAGCCTGCAGAGACGGCCCACAGTCCGGAGCCTGCAGAGACGGCCCACAGTCCGGAGCCTGCAGAGACGGCCCACAGTCCGGAGCCTGCAGAGACGGCCCACAGTCCGGAGCCTGCAGAGTCGCCCTCCAGTCCGGAGCTCGCAGAGTCGCCCTCCAGTCCGGAGCTCCCAGAGTCGCCCTCCAGTCCGGAGCTCCCAGAGTCGCCCTCCAGTCCGGAGCTCCCAGAGTGGCCCTCCAGTCCGGAACTCCCAGAGTGGCCCTCCAGTCCGGAGCTCCCAGAGTGGCCCTCCAGTCCGGAGCTCCCAGAGTGGCCCTCCAGTCCGGAGCTCCCAGAGTCGCCCTCCAGTCCGGAGCTCCCAGAGTCGCCCTCCAGTCCGGAGCTCCCAGAGTCGCCCTCCAGTCCGGAGCTCCCAGAGTCGCCCTCCAGTCCGGAGCTCCCAGAGTCGCCCTCCAGTCCGGAGCACCCAGAGTCGCCCTCCAGTCCGAGGTCTCCAGCGACGCTCCTCAGCCCGAGGTCTCCAGCGATGCGCCTCAGCCCGAGGTCTCCAGTGACGTGCTTTAGCCCTGAGCCTTCAGCGGGGGTGGACAGGTTAAGTTGGGGACTAAGGCCAGAGCCTGAGCCACCTCCATAGTAGGAGGATTGGGGAGGGGGGGTGTAGCACAAGAACCGTCGGTGACGGTGGCCACCCTCCCTTCCCTCCCTTTAGTTTGGGATGATTTCTGTTTTGGGGTTTATTTATGTGCTATTTTTGTGTTTTTTTGCTTGAGGTGCATCCAGGGGGGGTACTGTCACATCCTGACCAGTAAAGAGGTTATTTGTTATTGTAGTTTGGTCAGGACGTGGCAGGGGGTGTTTGTTTTATGTGTTTCGGGGTTTTTGGTTAATGTTCTATGTTAGTATATTTCTATGTTCTTTCTAGGTCTTCTATTTCTATGTGTAGTTTATTGGGTTGACCTTCAATTGGAGGCAGCTGTTCCTCGTTGCCTCTAATTGAAGGTCCTATTTAGTAGGGGTGTTTTTTCATGGGTTTTTGTGGGTAGTTGTTCCTTGTGTAGTTGTGTTCCTTACAGGACTGTTTCTCGTAGTAGTTTTTTTGTATTAAGTGTTTTGTTTCGTTTTCTTCTCATTAAATAAAAGAAGATGAGCATACAAATTCCCGCTGCGCCTTGGTCCCATCTTTACGACGAACGTGACACAGGGACTGTAGTGACACCTCTTGCACTAAGATGCAGTGCGTTAGACCTCTGCGTCACTCGGGGGGGTCCAGACCCCTTGGTATAGGCTGTAATACACTTCAGATACATCCCAAATTGCAACTTATTCCCTACAGAGTGCACTTAGCCATAGGGCCCAGCCCCATTGGTCATTAGGGTCCTATTACAGCCAGTGGACTCATCATCGTCACTCAGAGTCCATCAGAGCTCTTCCTGTCTGTAAGGCATATAATTAACCTATCATAATCCCCATCAACACTGCTCTGTCTGCCTGACAGTTTGTCTTCGTCCCAAATGGCATCCTATTTCTTATGTAGTGCACTACTTTTGACCAAGGGTTTCCCATAGGGCTCTGGTCAAATGTAGTGCACTATATCAGGAACAGTGTGCCATTTGGGCCACATCCTGTCTGTCTGTCAGGCTATTCATCCATGCCTGTTTGTCTCCCCTAGGGCTTAAGGGCCCTTCACGCAAACTACAGAAACGCAGTGACAGAAGTGTCGTTTTTTACACTTAGTTTTACGCAATTTTGTGTGGCAACATTTTTGGAGTGGACCATATACGTCGCTCCGTCGCTCTGTTTGCGTGAAGTGCGTAGTGGTCTTTAGACTGAGAGGATGACCTAATGCTGATAGAGAGAGAGAAGTGAGTGCCTCTGGGATTGCGGGCTGAGGGGGGGTTGATTTAAGTTGATTTTAGAACACTCAAGAATGGAACATTCCAATTGGTGATGTCATAAAGGGCTGCCAACTGACTAGAGTTCATTTGACCTGGAACGTCAGAATAGAAGACTTGGATAACGGTAAGGAAATACAACTCATGTCAAAGGTCTAACCCTGGTTAGCAAGCACACACACAAAAACACACACACGCACCCTAGTTAACCTTTGAACGGTGTGTTTTTGACAGCACTCACTCACACCCTCACTCCTGACTGCGGCCAGTAAATTCTGCTGAGCCAGGAAGAAGCAAGCGTTTTTTCTTCTTTCTCTTCTCCCCTTCCACCAAATCCCCAGTCCTCCAGTGGGTTTATAGGCAGTCCTTGTGTATTCATTCACCAGAGAGTAGGGTTTTTTTCCCTGTATAGGAATAGAGGAAGAGGGACGTCTTTATGAGGGGGAATTCTATCTGACTGTGGAGGGGAAAGGAGAGGAGGGGAGACGAGGGGAGAGGGGAGAGGGGAGGAGAGGAGGGGAGAAGAGGGGGGAGAGGAGAGAGGAGGGGAGAGGGGAGAGCTGAAAGCTGATGGTTTGCGAGAGAGAAGGAAAAGGAGTAGGGGGTGCTGTGTACACAGGGAGTACACAATGGCAGAATACATGACCACTGTGACTGACTAAATTTAAAAAATCCTTGACTATGTACAGATTCAGTGAGCATAGCCTTGTTATTGAGAGAGGCCGCAGTAGACAGACTATGTGCCCACTGCACACAAAGTGAGGTGGAAACTGAGATACACTTCCTAACTTCCTGCTAAATGTATGATCACATTAGAGACACATATTTCCCACAGATAACAGACCCACAACAAATTTGAAAACAAATCAAACATTGATAAACTCCCATATCTGTTAGGCGAAATACCACAGTGTGCAGTCACAGCAGCAAGATCTGTGGCTCATTGTCATGAGAAAGGGGAACCATTGGAGCACAAACAACATTGTAAATACAACCTATATTTATCTGTTTTATTTATTTTCCCTTTCATACTTCAACTACTTGCACATTGTTACAACACTGTACTTAGCCAATAATATAGCATTTGAAATGTCTATATTATTTTAAAACTTTTGTGATGTTAACTAAGGTTTCCCTTGTTAATTTCCCTTTTGTTTATTGTCTATTCTATTTGCTTTGGCAACGTAATGTTATGGCATGTACTGGAGGCGAAGTCAGGTGCAGGAGAGCAGAGTACAGTTAACAGGCGCACATTTATTTTCCGTTCCAAAACGAGACCACTACAATAGTCAAACGTGCTCAAAACACGGAACATAAATAAAAGTCAAGCGCATAAATCAAACACCACATAACATGTAACAATTACACACAAAGACATGATGGGAAACAGAGGGTTAAATACATGTAGATTGATTGGGGAAATGAAAACCAGGTGTGTATGGAACAAGACAAGACAAATGGACATATGAAAAATGGAGCGGCGATGGCTAGAAAGCTGGTGACATCGATCGCCGAACGTCGCCCGGTCAAGGAGAGGAGCCGACTTCGGCAGAAGTCGTGACAGTACCCCACCTTGACGCGGAGCTCCAGCGGCGCGCCGACACCGGCCTCGGGGATGACCCGGAGGATGAGGCGCAGGGCGATCCGGCCGGCGACGGTGAAACTCACGCAGCAGTTCAGGATCCAGAACATCTACAACCGGAACCCAGCACCTCTCCTCCGGCCCGTACCCCTCCCACTCCACGAGGTACTGAAGGCCCCCCACCCGACGGCTCGAATCCACGATGGAACGAATTATGTATGCCGGGGCCCCCTCAATGTCCAAAGGGGGCGGAGGGACCTCCCGCACCTCAGATTCCTGGAGCGGACCAGCCACCACCGTCCTGAGGAGAGACACATGGAACAAGGGGTTAATACGATAATCAGAGGGAAGCTGTAATCTATAACATACCTCGTTCACCCTCTTCAGGACTTTAAATGGCCCCACAAACCGTGGACCCAGCTTCCTGCAGGGCAGGCGGAGGGGCAGGTTACGGATCGAGAGCCAGACCCGGTCACCCGGTGCGAACACCGGGGTCTCACTGCGGTGACGGTCGCGCTGGTTGTCTGGCAACGCGCGGCTCGCTGGAGATGGGCACGGGCGTCTCATGTCTCCTCTGCGCTCCTAAACCAGTCGTCAACTGCAGGCTTCTCGGTCTGACCCTGATGCCACGATGCCAGAACCGGCTGGTACCCAAATATGCACTAAAAGGGGGAGAGGTTAGTGGAGGAGTGGCGAAGCGAGTTCTGTGCCATCTCGGCCCAGGGCAGGAACGCCGCCCACTCCCTCGGCCGGTCCTGGCAATAGGACCGCAGAAACCTGCCCACATCCTGGTTAACTCTCTCTACCTGCCCGTTACTCTCAGGGTGAAAACCTGAGGTAAGGCTGATCGAGACTCCCAGACGTTCCATGAACGCCTTCCAAACTCTCGACGTGAACTGGGGACCCCGATCCAACGCTATATCCTCTGGCACCCCGTAGTACCGGAAGACGTGAGTAAACAGGGCTTCCGCAGTCTGTAGGGCCGTAGGAAGACAGGACAGAGGGAGGAGATGGCAGGACTTTGAAAAACGATCCACAACGACCAGGATCGTAGTGTTTCCCTGTGAAAGAGGAAGATCTGTTAAGAAATCCACTGACAGATGTGACCAAGGTCGTTGTGGAACGGGTAAGGGATGTAACTTACCTCTGGGCAGGTGTCTCGGAGCCTTACACTGGGCACACCGAGCAGGTGGAAACATAAACCCTCACGTCCTTAGCCAAGGTGGGCCACCAGTACTTCCCAGTCAGACAGCACACCGTCCGACCGATCCCCGGATGACCAGAGGAGGGAGACGTGTGGGCCCAATAGATCAACTGGTCACGGACAACAGACGGAACATACAGTGAGGGGAAAAAGTATTTGATCCACTGCTGATTTTGTACGTTTGCCCACTGACAAAGAAATGATCAGTCTAAATTTTAATGGTAGGTTTATTTGAACAGTGAGAGACAGAATAACAACAAAAAAATCCAGAAAACGCATGTCAAAAATGTTATAAATTGATTTGCATTTTAATGAGGGAAATAAGTATTTGAAAGAAAATCTGAAAGATTTCTGGCTCCCAGGTGTCTTTTATACAGGTAACGAGCTGAGATTAGGAGCACACTCTTAAATGGAGTGCTCCTAATCTCAGCTTGTTACCTGTATAAAAGATACCTGTCCACAGAAGCAATCAATCAATCAGATTCCAAACTCTCCACTATGGCCAAGACCAAAGAGCTCTCCAAGGATGTCAGTGACAAGATTGTAGACCTACACAAGGCTGGAATGGGCTACAAGACCATCGCCAAGCAGCTTGGTGAGAAGGTGAAAACAGTTGGTGCGATTATTCGCAAATGGAAGAAACACAAAATAACTGTCAATCTCCCTTGGCCTGGGGCTCCATGCAAAATCTCACCTCGTGGAGTTGCAATGATCATGAGAACGGTGAGAAATCAGCCCAGAACTACACGGGAGGATCTAGTCAATGACCTCAAAGCAGCTGGGACCATAGTCACCAAGAAAACAATTGGTAACACACTATGCCGTGAAGGACTGAAATCCTGCAGCGCCCGCAAGGTCCCCCTGCTCAAGAAAGCACATATACATGCCCGTCTGAAGTTTGCCAATGAACATCTGACTGATTCAGAGGACAACTGGGTGAAAGTGTTGTGGTCAGATGAGACCAAAATGGAGCTCTTTGGCATCAACTCAACTCGCCGTGTTTGGAGGAGGAGGAATGCTGCCTATGACCCCAAGAACACCATCCCCACCGTCAAACATGGAGGTGGAAACATTATGCTTTGGGGGTGTTTTTCTGCCAAGGGGACAGGACAACTTCACCGCATCAAAGGGACGATGGACGGGGCCATGTACCGTCAAATCTTGGGTGAGAACCTCCTTCCCTCTACCAGGGCATTGAAAATGGGTCGTGGATGGGTATTCCAGCATGACAATGACCCAAAACACATGGCCAAGGCAACAAAGGAGTGGCTCAAGAAGAAGCACATTGAGGTCCTGGAGTGGCCTAGCCAGTCTCCAGACCTTAATCCCATAGAAAATCTGTGGAGGGAGCTGAAGGTTCGAGTTGCCAAACCTCAGCCTTGAAACCTTAATGACTTGGAGAAGATCTGCTAAGAGGAGTGGGACAAAATCCATCCTGAGATGTGTGCAAACCTGGTGGCCAACTACAAGAAATGTCTGACCTCTGTGATTGCCAACAAGGGTTTTGCCACCAAGTACTAAGTCATGTTTTGCAGAGGGGTCAAATACTTACTTCCCTCATTAAAATGCTAATCATTTTATAACATTTTTGACATGCGTTTTTCTGGATTTCTTTGTTGTTATTCTGTCCCTCATTGTTCAAATAAACTTACCATTAAAATTATAGACTGATAATTTCTTTGTCAGTGGGCAAACGTACAGAATCAGCAGGGGATCAAATACTTTTTTCCCTCACTGTTCATACGCCCAACGGAACACTGGAGGGGAGCGGGCTCTGTACGCAACGCCTCCTCAATGTCCACATCCAGCTCCCGCACGACCGGCGCTACCAGGTAGAAGGCCGGCAGTATGGGAGTCTGCTCCATGGGCTGCTCCTCTGTGTCATACAGCCGGGACAGTGCGTCTGCCTTCTTATTCTGGGAACCCGGTCTGTAGGATAGAGTAAACACAAAATGGGTAAAGAACATGGCCCACCTTGTCTGACAAGGATTCAGTCGCCTCGCTGCCTGGATGTACTCCAGGTTGCGGTGGTCAGTCCAGATGAGGAAAGGGTGTTTAGCCCCCTCAAACCAATGTGTCCACGCCTTCAATGCTTTAACCACAGCCAACAACTCCCGGTCCCCCACATCATAGTTACGCTGAGCTGAGCTTCTTCGAGAAGAAAGCACAGGGGCGGAGTTTCGGTGGCGTACCCGAGCGCTGTGAGAGCACGGCTCCTATCCCAGCCTTGGACGCGTCCACCTCCACTATGAATGCCAAAGAGGGATCCGGATGGGCCAGCACGGGAGCTGAAGTAAACAGAGCTCTTAACTGCCCAAAAGCCCTGTCCGCCTCAGCCGACCACTGCAACCGTACAGGACCCCCCTTCAGCAGTGAGGTAATGGGCGCAGCAACCTGGCCAAAACCCCGGATAAATCTCCGGTAGTAATTGGAAAACCCTAAAAATAGCTGCACCTCCTCTACCGTGGTGGGAGTCAGCCAATTACGCACAGCTGCAATGCGGTCAGTGTCCATCTCCACCCCTGATGTGGAAATGCGATACCCTAGGAAGGAAACGGCCTGCTGAAAGAACAGGCATTTCTCAGCCTTAACATACAGGTCATGCTTCAACAGTCATCCAAGTACCATGGCGCACCAAGGACACATGCTCGGCGCGTGTAGCGGAGTATATCAGAATGTCATCGATATACACCACTACACCCTGCCCGTGCAGGTCCCTGAAAATCTTGTCTACAAAGGATTGGAAAACTGATGGAGCATTCATCAACCTGTACGGCATGACGAGGTACTCATAATGCCCTGTGGTGGTACTAAACGCTGTCTTCCAATCGTCTCCCTCCCGGATACGCACCAGGTTATACACACTCCTGAGATCCAGTTTCATGAAGAAGCGAGCCCTATGCATTGACTCAATCACCGTGGCGATAAGAGGTAGTGGATAACTGTACCTCACCGTGATTTGATTGAGACCTCTATAGTCAATGCACGGGCGTAAACCTCCATCCTTCTTCTTCACAAAAAAGAAACTCGAGGAGGCGGGTGAAGTAGAGGGCCGAATGTACCCCTGACCCAGGGATTCAGAGACATTTGTATCCATAGCCACCATCTCCGCTTGCGACAGGGGATACACGTGACTCCTGGGAAGTGCAGCGTCTGCCAGGAGATTTATCGCACAGTTCCCCCGTCGATGAGGTGGTAATTGAGTTGCCCCGATAGCCAAATCGGCATATTCTGGGGGGATGTGCGTGGTGGAGACCTGGTCTGGACTTTACACCGTGATAGCACCAACGGCAACCCCTACACACCTCTCTGAGCACTCTCGCGACCACCCCGTGAGAGCCCTCTGTTGCCAGGAAATAGTGAGGTTATGCAGAGCCAACCAGGGAAGGCCTAGTACCACAGGAAACCCAGGAGATTCAATGAGGAAGAGGCTGATTCTCTCCTCATGATCCCCCTGCGTAACCATGGCCAAGGAGATGGTGGCTTCCCTGATTTAGCCCGGACCCTAATGGTCGACTATCTAGAGCATGTACCGGGAAGGGTTTAACTATAGGAATAATGGGGATCCCTAACCTAATTGCAAATGCTCTGTCGATAAAATTCCCAGCTGCGCCTGAATCGACGAGTGTCTTATGCTGGGAATGTGGGAAAAACTCAGGGAAACAAACAGGCACAAACAGTTGATCAACAGAGGACTCTGGATGAGTGTGGTGCAAACTCACCTGGGGTGATGCCAGAGTGTCCTGCCTGTTGCCTCGACTCCCAGAGGAACCAACACGGCACCGACCGGCAGTGTGTCCTCTGCGGCCACAGATGGTGCACGTGAATGCTCCTCCTCCAGTCTCCCTATGAGCATTCCCTCCTAACTCGATGGGCACCGGAGTGGGGGTGCTGGAAGATGGAACCGACAGAGCCCCCTCTGGACGTCCGCGGGTGACCAGCAGGTTATCTAACCGGATGGACAAATCCACCAGTTGGTCAAAGAAAATGGTGGCATCCCTGCAGGCCAGCTCACGTCGGACGTCCTCTCGTAGGCTGCATCAATAGTCATTCCAGCCTGCTCCGGCGGCCAAGGTCCGGAATTCCAGGGCGAAGTCCTGGGCGCTCCTCGTCCCCTGCCTCAAATGGAAGAGCCTTTCCCCCGCCACTCTACCTTTCGGTGGATGGTCGAAGACGGCTCAGAAGCGACGGGTGAACTCCTCGAAGTGGTCCAACTCCGTGTCTCCTTCTCTAGTCACAAGAAGGCCAGTTTTATTGCTTCTTTAACCAGATCAACAGGTTTCAGCTGTGCTAACATAATTGCAAAAGGGTTTTCTAATGATCAATTAGCCTTTTAAAATGATAAACTTGGATTAGCTAACACAACGTGCCATTGGAACACGGGAGTGATGGTTGCTGATAATGGGCCTCTGTATGCCTACGTAGATATCCCATTAAAAATCAGCCATTTCCAGCTACAATAGTCATTTCCAACATTAACAATGTCTACACTGTCAGGCGGTGGTTAACTGGTGCAGTGAATCAGGCGCAGGAGAGCAGAAATGAATGTACAAGGTATTTCATTCCACGACAGCACCAGTATATAGACAATACTCAAAGTGCAGAGAAATACCGGTCACTCGAAAATAACGAGCGTAAATACATAACCTGGCAAACATAACCAGCCGACAAGTACTGCCATCAACAATCAATAAACACGCACACTAACATGTGGAAAACAGAGGGTTAAATAATGAACATGTAACTGGGGAATAGAAACCAGGTGTGTAGAAAACAAAGACAAAACAAATGGAAAATGAAAAGTGGATCGGCGATGGCTAAAAGACCGGTGACGTCAACCGCCAAACGCCGCCCGAACAAGGAGAGGGACCGACTTCGGCGGAAGTCGTGACAGTACCCCCCTTTGACGCACGGCTCCAGCAGCGCGCCGACACCGGCCTCGGGGACGACCCGGAGGACGAGGCGCAGGGCGATCTGGATGGAGACGGTGGAACTCCCGCAGCATCGTAGGGTCCAATACGTCCTCACACGGCACCCAGCGTCTCTCCTCCGGACCATACCCCTCCCACTCCATGAGGTACTGAAGGCCACTCGCCCGACGCCTCGAGTCCAGTATGGCTTGAACAGCATACGCCGGGGCCCCCTCGATGTCCAGAGGGGGCGAAGGAACCTCCCGCACCTCAGACTCCTGGAGTGGACCAGCTACCACTGGCCTGAGGAGAGACACATGGAACGAGGGGTTAATACGGTATTCGGGGGAAGCTGTAACCTGTAACAAACCTCGTTCAGTCTCCTCAGGACTTTGAATGGCCCCACAAACCGCGGACCCAGCTTCCAGCAGGGCAGGCGGAGGGGCAGGTTTCGGGTCGAGAGCCAGTCTCACTGCGGTGGCGGTCTGCGCTAGCTTTCTGACGCCTCACAGCCCGCTGAAGGTGCACGTGAGTGGCGTCTCATGTCTCCTCCGAGCGCCTAAACCAGTCGTCCACTGCAGGCGCCTCAATCTGGCTCTGATGCCAAGGCGCCAGAACCGGCTGGTATCCCAGTACGCACTGGAAGGGGGAGAGGTTAGTGGAGGAGTGGCGGAGCGAGTTTTGGGCCATCTCTGCCCAGGGTATGAGCGCCGCTCACTCCCTCGGGCCGGTCCTGGCAAGAAGACCGCAGAAACCTACCCACATCCTGGTTCACTCTCTCCACCTGCCCGTTACTCTCGGGGTGAAAACCTGACGTAAGGCTGACCGAGACCCCAAGACGTTCCATGAACGCCGTCCAGACCCTTGACGTGAACTGGGGACCTCGATCAGATACTATGTCCTCAGGTACCCCATAGTGCCGGAAGACGTGTGTGAACAGGGCCTCCGCAGTCTGTAGGGCCGTAGGGAGACCGGGCAAAGGGAAGAGACGGCAGGACTTAGAGAACTGATCCACAATGACCAGGATCGTCCGTTGTGGAACAGGTAAGGGTTGTAACTTCCCTCTGGGCAGGTGCCTAAGAGCCTTGCATTGGGCGCACACCGAGCAGGAGGAAACATAAACCCTCACGTCCTTAGCCAAGGTGGACCACCAGTACTTCCCACTAAGACAGTGCACTGTCCGACCGATGCCCGGATGACCAGAGGAGGGTGACGTGTGGGCCCAATACAGTGAGGGAAAAAAGTATTTGATCCCCTGCTGATTTTGTACGTTTGCCCACTGACAAAGAAATGATCAGTCTATAATTTTAATGGTAGGTTTATTCGAACAGTGAGAGACAGAATAACAACATAAAAATCCAGAAAACGCATGTCAAAAATCTTATAAATTGATTTGCATTTTAATGAGGGAAATAAGTATTTGACCCCCTCTCAATCAGAAAAGTTTCTGGCTCCCAGGTGTCTTTTATACAGGTAACAAGCTGAGATTAGGAGCACAGGAGCGATCAATCAATCAGATTCCAAACTCTCCACTATGGCCAAGACCAAAGAGCTCTCCAAAGAGCTCTCCAATTATCGCACCAACTGTTGTCACCTTCTCACCAAGCTGCTTGGCGATGGTCTTGTAGCCCATTCCAGCCTTGTGTAGGTCTACAATCTTGTCACTGACATCCTTGGAGAGCTCTTTGGTCTTGGCCATAGTGGAGAGTTTGGAATCTGATTGATTGATTGCTTCTGTGGACAGGTGTCTTTTATACAGGTAACAAACTGAGATTAGCAGCACACTCTTAAAGGGAGTGCTCCTAATCTCAGTTTGTTACCTGTATAAAAGACACCTGGGAGCCAGAAACTTTTCTGATTAAGAGGGGGTCAAATACTTATTTCCCTCATTAAAATGCAAATCATTTTATAACATTTTTGACATAAGTTTTCTGGATTTTTTTGTTGTTATTTTGTCCGTCACTTTTCAAATAAACCTACAATTAAAATTATAGACTGATCATTTCTTTGTCAGTGGGCAAACGAACAAAATCACCAGGGGATCAAATACTTTTTTCCCTCACTGTAGATCAAACGGTCGCGGACAGCAGACGGAACGTACAGAAGCCCAGCTGGACACTGGAGGGGAGTGGGAACTGTACGCCACGCCCGCTCGATGTCCACGTCCAGCTCCCACACTACCGGTGCCACCAGGCAAGAGGCCGGGAGTATGGGAGTGTGATCCATGGACCGCTCCTCTGTGTCATTGTAACGCCCTGGCCATAGAGAGGGTTTTTTGTTTTCTATTTTTGGTTAGGCCAGGGTGTGACATGGGTGGGTGTTCTAGGTTTCTTTTTCTATGTTGGTGGTTTTCTTTGTTTCGACCGTATATGGCTCTCAATCAGGAACAGGTGTAGATACATAGGCAGCCGGTTTTTCCTTTGGGGTTTGTGGGTGAATGTTTTCTGTCTAGGTTTGTTAATCCTGACAGGACTGTTTGGCTGTCATTCCTTGTCGTGTTTTCTTTTTGTATAGTGTTCATTCGTTTATTAAAATCCTTAATATGAACACATCCGCTGCACCTTGGTCTCAATCTGACGACGGCCGTTACAGTCATACAGCCGGGACAATGCGTCTACCTTCACGTTCTGGGAGCCTGGTCTGTAGGACGGGGTGAAGACAAAACGGGTAAAGAACATAGCCCACCTTGCCTGGCGAGGGTTCAGTCTCCTCGCCGCCCTGATGTACTCCAGATTGCGGTGGTCAGTCCAGATGAGAAAGGGTGTTTAGCCCCCTCAAGCCAATGTCTCCACGCCCTCAAGGCCTTGACGACAGCCAACAGCTCCCGGTCCCCCATGTCATAGTTTCGCTCCGCCGGGCTGAGCTTCTTCGAAAAGAAGGCACAGGGGCGGAGCTTTGGTGGTGTACCCGAGCGCTGAGAGAGCACGGCTCCTATCCCAGCCTCAGACGCGTCCACCTCCACTATGAATGCCAAAGAGGGATCCGGATGAGCCAGCATGGGAGCCGAGGTAAACAGAGCCCTCAGGTGACCAAAAGCCCTGTCCGCCTCAGCCGACCACTGCAAACGCACCGGTCCCCCCTTCAGCAGTGTGGTAATGGGAGCCGCTACCTGACCAAAGCCCGGATAAACCTCCGGTCGTAGTTGACAAACCCTAGAAACCGCTGCACTTCCTTTACCATGGTGGGAGTCGGCCAATTACGCACGGCTGAAATGCGGTCACTGTCCATCTCCATCCCTGAAGTGGAAATGCGGTACCCTAGGAAGGAGACGGACTGTTTAAAGAACAGACATTTCTCAGCCTTGACATACAGGTCATGCTCCAACAGTCGACCGAGCACCCTGCGCAACAGGGACACATGCTCGGCGCATGTAGCGGAGTATATCAGAATGTCATCAATATAGACCACTACACCCTGCCCGTGCAAGTCTCTGAAAATCTTGTCTACAAAGGCCTGGAAGACTGATGGAGCATTCATCAACCCATACGGCATGACGAGGTACTCATAGTGCCCAGAGGTGGTACTAAAAGCTGTCTTCCACTCGTCTCCCTCCCGGATACACACCAGGTTGTAAGCGCTCCTGAGATCCAATTTTGTGAAGAAGTGCACCCCGTGCATTGACTCAATCGCACTGGCTATGAGAGGTAGCGGGTAACTGTACCTCACTGTGATCTGGTTGATGCCTTGATAGTCAATACACGGGTGCAGACCTCCATCCTTCTTCTTCACAAAAAAAGAAACTCGAGGAGGCAGGTGAAGTGGAGAGCCGAATGTACCCCTGCCCCAGGGATTCGGAGACATATATTTCCATAGCCGCCGTCTCCTCTTGCGACAGGGGATACACGTGACTCCTGGGAAGTGCTGCGTCTACCAGGAGATTTATCGCACAATCCCCCCGTCGATTGGTGGTAATTGACTCGCCTTCTTTTTACAGAAGGCGAGAGCCAAATCGGCATATTCAGAGGGGATGCACACGGTGGAGACCTGGTCTGGACTTTCCACCGTAGTAGCACCGACAGAAACCCCTAAACACCTCCCCGAGCACTCTCGTGACGACCGTGATAGCCCTCTGTTTCCACGAAATAGTGGGGTCATGACAAACCAACCAGGGTAGACCCAGCACCACGGGAAACACAGGAGAATCAGTAAGGAAGAGACTGATCCTCTCCTTGTGACCCTCCTGCGTAACCATGCTCAGTGGAGCAGTGGCCTCCCTAATTAGCCCCGACCCTACTGGTCGACTATCTAGGGCGTGCACAGGGAAGGGCATATCCACTGGAACAATAGGGATCCCTAAACTATGGGCAAATGATCTGTCAATAAAATTCCCAGCTGCACCTGAATCTACGAGCGCCTTATGCTGGGAATGCGGGGAAGACTCAGGAAAATTGATAAACAAAAACATGTGAGCAACAGAGGGCTCTCGGTGAGCCTGGAGCCGACTCACCTGGGGTGACACGAGAGTCCCCTGCCTGCTGCCTCGACTCCTAGAGGAACCTCCCCAGCAGCGACCGTCAGTGTGCCCTCTGCGGCCACAGATTGTGCCCTCCGGTCGCCCTAAGATCAGCACCTCCCAGCTCCATGGACATCGGAGCGGTGGCGCTGGGGGATGGAATCAACAGCACCCGATCTGGACGTCCGCGGGTAGCCAGCAGGTTATCCAACTGGATGGACATGTCCACCAGCTGGTCAAAGGTCAGATTGGTGTCCCTGCAGGCCAACTCTCGTCGGACATCCTCGGTAGTGATCGATCAGGGCCCTGTCGTTCCATCCCGTGCCGGTGGCCAGGGTCCGAAACTCCAATGCGAACTCCTGTGCGCTCCTCGTCCCCTGCCTCAGGTGGACGAGACGTTCACCCGCCACTCTACCCTCAGGCGGGTGGTCGAATAC
Organism: Salmo salar; assembly: GCF_965601325.2. Taxonomy (NCBI): domain Eukaryota; kingdom Metazoa; phylum Chordata; class Actinopteri; order Salmoniformes; family Salmonidae; genus Salmo; species Salmo salar. The sequence goes on from NC_138316.1 coordinate 36,753,657, forward strand.
TGCCCGGAAGCGGCAGATGAACTCCTCGTATTGGTCCAGCACCGCTTCTCCTTCCCCCCATATGGCATTGGCCCACTCCAGGGGATTCCCTGAAAGACAGGAGATGAGGGCGGACACGCTCTCACGGCCCGAAGGAGCCGGGTGGACGGTTGCCAGGTAGAGCTCCAGCTGGAGTAGAAACCCCTGACATCCGGCAGCCGTCCCATCATACTCCCTCGGAAGAGCGAGCCGAATCCCACTGGGACCGGGTGAAGGAGGGGTGAGTGGTGGTGCCTGTGGTGGTGCTGGTGGAGGCGCTGGAGGAACTCCTCTTCTCTCCCAACAATCCATCATTTGCAGAACGCGATCCATGGCGGTGCCGAGATGCTGTAACATGGCAGCGTGCTGCTGGACGCGCTTTTCAACCTCTAATACTGGGGAACCTACTCCTGCTGACTCCATTTCGTGGTGCGTGTTTCTGTCAGGCGGTGGTTAACTGGTGCAGTGAATCAGGCGCAGGAGAGCAGAAATGAGTGTACAAGGTATTTAATTCCACGACAGCACCAGTATACAGACAATACAATAGTGCAATAGTGCACTAGTAAGTTAAGAGATGTGGAGAGAAGGAGGAGGAAGTTGGTATGGTGATGTATTGAGAGACTGAAGGAAGACGAGGAGACAGAGAGAGGTGGCAGTGGGGGAGAGAAGAAGGAAAAATAGGGTTGGTGTTGTGGTGCATTGTGGGGCAGCTGTCCTGACTACACTGTCCAACGGCACTCTATTCCCTACATAGTGCACTAATTTTGACCTGAGCTCTATGGGTGCACTGATGTGCACTATATAGACAATATGGTGTCATTTGGGACGCAGTTCTGACTCCTGATGCGCGCTGCATGGCTTTCAGGGCCGTCTGGCTGTCAGCCAATCACAGGCTACAGAATCAGTGCCACTTCAGTTCAGTGTGTCAGTGCGCACAGGGAGGAGGGAGAGAGAGAGAGCGAAGGAGGGGGCAGACAGGGAGAGAGGAGATAGAGAGCAGGAGGGAGGGAGGAGATGCAGCTAGGAAGGGAAGGATTGAGAAGAGAGAGCGAGAGAGAGAGAGAGAGAGAGAGAGAGAGAGAGAGAGAGCGAGAAAGCGAAGGAGGCAGGCAGACAGGCAGGCATGGAGAGGAGAGAAGGAGGAAGCTGGAGGAGAGACAAGAACCAGCATTGCATCTACCTGCAAACACAGTACTACCCTGCACCACTCCCTACTGCCACTGCAGCATTTATCAATGACATTCTCACAGAGACACAGACGAAGAAACAGCCCTTTCCCCACCCTATCATACATACAGTGTTTGGTTTTCTTCTATCTTATACACAATATATTACAATAATATTGAAATAATACACTGTATTCTCTTTGACAGATACAATACAATTTACAAGACATAATATGAAGCCTAATATGGAATATAGAAATGCACCTCACATATTTGTATTTTATTTTGCCCGGACACATTTTATATCAGATAGAAGAGTTGAATAAATACATATTGATGAGGCAGCTGTCAAAATCTATAACGCCACCTTTCTCATCACTTCCCAGAGAGCTGTGCCTCTGGCTATCATCCTGTGTTCCAAATGGCACCATATTCACTATATAGTGCACTACCCTATGGGCCCTGGTGAAAAGTACTGCACTATGTAGGGAATATGGTTCCATTTGGGACACATCATATATCATCACTTCACACTGTACTTCACAACACTGTAGACCTAAACACTATCTTGTTGTCTTGTTTTCCATTTCATTTAAGCTGTCGTGTTTGTCTCCATAGAAATAAATGGATAAGAAAAAATATAAAGCTTACTGTGAAATAAATAGTGTTGTATCACCTAGCATTGGATTTCAATTGAGAACATAGCGATAGTACTAGAATTGCTCATTAAATGTTTTCCTTTATGTAACCTTGAATAAGGCTAGTATGTCTGGGTCAGAGACTGGTGTCTGGTGATATGGCTGCAACACATACACACATACACACACATACACACACACACACACACACAGCATGTAATGTATTACAATTCAGCCAGTCCGGCTATTATGTTACGTTAAGTAAAGTTGATCATAAACTAAGGCTCTACCTATAACCTAGTTTTACTACGGCTATAACCCACAGCCATCAAATAATATTCAATTATGTCACAGCAGCATACCAGCCCTGTTTGTGTGTCTTCTGTGCGTCAGACAAAGTATCTCTGCCAGTCCATCTTTCCTCCTCTCTCTCTCTTTATCTCTTTATGTATTTCTCTCTCTCTGTCTCTCTCTGTCTGCCTCTCTGTCTCTCTCTCTATCCTGTGACATAATGATTCCTCTGACATGACGTTTCCTGTGACCTGAGGCATCTGCTGCCCTTTAAGATGTAACTGCAGCCAACTGTGTCACTATGTCACTATGTCACTAAGCAGGTGGTTGAGAGGACTGATTAAGCCCTGTCCAGCTAGGTCACTCTCTCTCTCTCTCTCTCTCTCTCTCTCTCTCTCTTTGTTTAACTCTCCCTCACCTATCTCTTTTTTCTGTCTTTCTTTACACTCTGCCTTTCTCTATTATTTTTCTGTCCTTGTCGCACTCACCTTTTTTTCTCTCCTTCGCCCCTCTCTCTCTCTTTCTTTCTCTCTCTCTCTCTCTCTCTCTCTCTCTCTCTCTCTCTGTCAATTCAATTTCAATTAAATTAAATTCTCTCTCTCTTTCTCTCTCTTTTTATATTTTCTCTGTCCCTCACTCTCTCTCTTTTTCACTCTCTTTCCCCCTCTATCTCTCTCTATCCCCACCCCCGCCCTCTATCTCACTCTACCCCCTCCCCCACCTCTCTCTCTATCCCCACCCCCGCCCTCTATCTCACTCTACCCCCTCCCCCACCTCTCTCTCTATCCCCACCCCCGCCCTCTATCTCACTCTACCCCCTCCCCCACCTCTCTCTCTCTATCCCCCCACCCTGCCCTCTCTCTCTCTATGCCCCCAACCCCACCCTCTCTCTCTCTCTCTCTGCAGCAATCAGCCAGTCAGTCAGTCAGACAGTCAGTCAGACAGTGCAGTAGCTTAAAGTCCAGCCTATGTGCTACAGACAGCTCTGTTCTGGGTCAGCTTGGGCTAATCTCATCTTCCTCTCATTAAAAGACCAACGGCTAACGGCTAACAGCTAACCACCACTAAGCAGCTGGGTGGCTTTGAGTGCCGAACAGCACAACGAATATCAGTAGCATTACACCAGGAACTGTCTGTCTGTCTATTGGTCTATTGAGGCTAGAAAGAGGAACACAGGTGTCTTAGCTCCAGAGAGAGGGCTGAATAGGCGCAAACAAATCAACAATTCAGTTCAGTACAATATAGAATAGAAAAGAATATCACAAAGATCCCACTTATAATGAATTACATCTTGTAAGGCTTGATGAAGCCTTCATAAACCCTTTTATAAGGCCTATATGTTTAAAAATATATACAGTGACAGTCAAAAGTTTGGACACACCTACTCATTCAAGGATTTTTCTTTATTTTTACTCTTTTCTACATTGTAGAATAGCAGTGAAGACATCAAAATTATGAAATAACACACATGGAATCATGTACTAACCCAAAATGTGTTAAACAAATCAAAATATATTTTATATTTGAGATTCTTCAAAGTAGCCACCCTTTGCCTTGATGACAGCTTTGCACACTCTTGGCATTCTCTCAACCAGCTTCATGAGGTAGTCACCTGGAATGCATTTCAATTAACAGGTGTGCCTTGTTAAGTTCATTTGTGGAATTTCTTTCATTCTTAATTCGTTTGACCCAATCAGTTGTGTTGTGACAGGGGTGGAAATACAGAAGATAGCCCTATTTAGTAAAAGAACAAGTCCATATTATTGCAAGTACAGTTCAAATAAGCAAAGAGAAACGACAGTCCATCATTACTTGAAGACATGAAGGTCAGTCAATCCGGAAAAATCAAAGAGCTTTTAAAGTTTCTTCAAGTGCAGTCGCAAAAAACATCAAGCGCTATGATGAAACTGGCTCTCATGAGGACCACCACAGGAAAGGAAGACTCAGAGTTACCTCTGGTGCAGGGGATACGTTCATTCGAGTTAACTGCACCTGAGATTGCAGCCCAAATAAACTCAGCAAAAAAAGAAATGTCCCTTTTTCAGGACCCTGTCTTTCAAAGATAATTCATAAAAAATCAAAATAACTTCACAGATCTTCATTGTAAAGGGTTTAAACACGGTTTCCCATGCTTGTTCAATGAACCATAAACAATTAATGCACATGCACCTGTGGAACGGTAGTTAAGACACTAACAACTTACAGACAGTAGGCAATTAAGGTCACAGTTATGAAAACTTCGGACACCAAAGAGGCCTTTCTACTGAAAAACACCAAAAGAAAGAGGGTCCCTGCTCATCTGCGTGAAAGTGCCTTAGGCATGCTGCAAGGAGGCATGAGGACTGCAGATGTGGCCAGGGCAATAAATTGCAATGTCCGTACTGTGAGACGCCTAAGACAGCGCTACAGGGAGACAGGACGGACAGCGGATCGGTACATCCGAACATCACACCTGCGGGACAGGTACAGGATGGCAACAACAACTGCCCGAGTTACACCAGGAACGCACAATCCCTCCATCAGTACTCAGACTGTGCGCAATAGGCTGAGAGAGGCTGGAGTGAGGGCCTGTAGGCCTGTTGTAACCAGACACCAGACATCACTGGCAACAACGTCACCTATGGGCACAAACCCACCGTCGCTGGACCAGACTGGACTGGCAAAAAGTGCTCTTCACTGACGAGTCGCGGTTTTGTCTCACCAGGGGTGATGGTCGGATTTGCGTTTATCGTCGAAGGAATGAGCATTACACCGTAGCCTGTACTCTGGAGCGAGATTGGGGTGGAGGATCCGTCCTGGTCTGGGGCGGTGTGTCACAGCATCATTGGACTGAGCTTGTTGTCATTGCAGGCAATCTCAACGCTGTGCATTACAGGGAAGACATCCTCCTCCCTCATGTTGTACCCTTCCTGCAGGCTCATCCTGACATGACACTCCAGCATGACAATGCTACCAGCCATACTGCTCGTTCTGTGCGTAATTTCCTGCAAGACAGGAATGTCAATGTTCTGCCATGGCCAGCGAAGAGCTCGGATCTCAATCCCATTGAACACGTCTGGGACTTGTTGGATTGGAGGGTGAGGGCTAGGGCCATTCCCCCAGAAATGTCCGGGAACTTGCAGGTGCATTGGTGGAAGAGTGGGGTAACATCTCACAGCAAGAACTGGCAAATCTGGTGCAGTTCATGAGGAGATGCACTGCAGTACTTAATGCAGCTGATGGCCACGCTAGATACTGACTGTTACTTTTTTGACCCCCCCTTTGTTCAGGGACACATTATTCCATGTCTGTAGTCACATGTCTGTGTAACTTGTTCAATTTATGTCTCAGTTGTTGAATCTTGTTATGTTCATACAAATGTTTACCCATGTTAAGGTTGCTGAAAATAAACGCAGTTGACAGTGAGAGGACGTTTCTTTATTTGCTGAGTTTAAATGCTTCACAGAGTTCAAGTAACAGGCACATCTCAACATCAACTGTTCAGAGGAGACTACGTGAATCAGGCCTTCATGGTCGAATTGCTGCAAATAAACCACTACTAATGACACCAATAATAAGAAGAGACTTGCTTGTGCCAAGAAACACGAGCAATGGACATTAGATTGGAGGAAATCTGTCCTTTGGTCTGATGAGTCCAAATTTGAGATTTTTGGTTCCAACCACTGTGTCTTTGTGAGAATCAAAGTAGGTGAACGGATGATCTCTACATGTTTGGTTCCCACCGTGAAGCATGGAGGAGGAGGTGTGATGGTGTGGGGGTGCTTTGCTGGTGACACTGTCTGTAATTTATTTAGAATTCAAGGCACACTTAACCAGTATGGCTACCACAGCATTCTGCAGCGTTCCTATCTGGTTTGCGCTTAGTGGGACTATAATTTGTTTTTCAACAGGACAATGACCCAAAACACACCTCCAGGCTTTGTAAGGGCTATTTGACCAAGAAGGAGAGTGATGGAGTGCTGCATTATATGACCTGGCCTCCACAATCACCCAAACCCAACCCAATTGAGATGGTTTGGGATGAGTTGGACTGCAGAGTGAAGAAAAAGCAGCCAACAAGTGCTCAGCTTATGTGGGAACTCCTTCAAGACTGTTGAAAAAGCATTCCAGGTTACTACCTCATGAAGCTGGTTGAGAGAATGCAATGCTGTCATCAAGGCAAAGGGTGGCTACTTTGAAGAATCTTAAGTATAAAATATATTTTGAATTGTTTAACACTTTTTTGGTTACTACATGATTCCATATGTGTTATTTCATAGTTTTGATGTCTTCACTATTATTCTACAATGTAGAAAATAGTTAAAATAAAGAAAAATGAGTGGTGTGTCCAAACTTTTGACTGGTACTGCATATCTTAAAAGGTAACATCAAGCTACAGAGCCTATATACTATGGGTGGAAAATGAATCATGCCACATTTGGCAAAGACCAGATGTAATTACTTTTACCCTGTATATGGTCTGACTTATATTTTTTTGTGAAGCATTTGTGTCGTACTTATGAAGACATTATGAATGCTATGTAAGCCTTTACACATTTTTATTTGTTTAAAGTGCGACCCGTTCAGAGTCATTATTATGTAAAGACATTCAATTTGGCCTTGGAAATGGTACATTGTCGCTACCCCAGTTTATAATGCTGCCGTATTCATGATGAGGGGTATAGGTGTTTGGTGAAGTTGCCCTAGACGCTGATCCTGGGTCAGGTTTGCATTTCCCCCACTAATGGTTAAGGTTACCTGAAACTGATCCTAGATCGGTTTCACCTAACCTAGGGGACTAGAGGTGAATGGGTCGACGACTGCTTTGTTTACCTAACAAACTGACATCCATGGGTTGTTTGATCCTGGGGACATACACCACATGGTGTTGTGGTAAAACAGGTTTTCTTAGTGGTAAAATATGCAGTGTGAAGTATATAAGAAACACAATGAACCACTTAGCCACCATGTAGGCTGAACAGAACACTAAAGCTCTCATCACTTTTTATCATCATGTTAATGAAGAAGCACCTTTAATTGGAATCATATTTCCCTCTTGACTGGATATCCAGTTTGTTCTTTATTCCCACCTTGATTGGATTGTGGTGGCAGCAAAATACCTTTTCTTTACCATTAAAATACTCAGATCAGCCCATAGACCTATACTCATACAATTATAATCTATTTCTATGTCTATATTATTCCAGACCGTGAATGGAGCAGGTGAAAGGACAATATATAATGTGTTGTAACAAACCAAATCCTATATAACTAAATTATTATTAATATACAGTAGTATGGGACTTGTGATTTCTGACAGATGGAAAAAGCTATTATTTTAATGTAATTTTATATTCCTGTAACAATAGCTATTTCTGCCATGTGGAAAAAGCTATTATTTTCATTTAGTTTTACATTCCATACAATACATGGTCCTTTCCATATCTTCAAGTGGGTCAGATATCACGCACCGCGCGTCTATAATTAAATTCCAGATGTTTTAAAGCCAGCATTCAAACCCCCTAATACAAGACAATGTGACAATGCAACAAAAAAAAGAGAGAGGGGGTTGGAGGGAGGGGGTTTCCAATAACAAGAGGTTCCCATCCCGCGTTCTCAGTTTCGGAGCCGTTGATTTTAGCATAGCAATTGTGAGCGCAGAGTGAGGTGACAAAGACGAGTGTTTCTCGTCTCAATGGCTCTGAATTGGTTTGAAATTTCCTTTGTTTTGAAAGAAGCGGCTCCCCCGCTGTCCCCCCTCCCCGCGGGGTCCTTGCCTGGCCAGAAAGGGCACGTTGGTCGCTGGATGCAGAAAGACCTCTCACCCGCCCCTCCTCCCCTCCCAGCTCTCCACCATGCGGCTAACGTTTACATTATGCCCCGCAATAAACGGAAATATGCAAACTGACAATAGCTATTGTCAATAGGACTGTATTGTTGGATGATATAGGACCTGTAGAAAAAATATATATGTGAATCTGTTGTGTTCTGTCTCATTGCATAATGTTTTATGGGGGAAATTATATTCTAGAATCGAAATAACACTGCGCCTTGAATTTGGGGACCTTAATCAGTAGTTTAGCTACGTTACATTTTAGTAATTTAGCAGACGCTCTTATCCAGAGCAATTATGGTTAAATTAAGGGCACATTGACAGATCTTTCACCTATTCAGCACGAACCAGCGACCTTTCGGATGCTTGCCCAACACTCTTAACCGCTAGGCTACCTGCCGCCTTTATGAATGTTTAGGCTATTACCATCTTAACTCAATCATTCAAACAATAAACACTGTTAATAGCCGTTTACTAGACCTGATATAGCCTATAGCCTACATCACGTATTATATATAGTAGGGTATCCTAGCACTAAGCTTTAATATCTGGGCCAGTAGATCTAATTATGTATTGGGTTTTCCCCTAGGTTAGGTCTCGGAGTGGCAACTCTCTCTGTCGTCGCGCTCTTCACTGGTGTAAACATCCTCAGAAATGAGTGGTGTTTGAACGCAACAATTAATTACCTGCAAGCTGTTGGTTTCAAGTCCCAAGCAAATAGGCAGAGGGACACTGATGTCACGGAGGCAAATGCCTGTCACGATGAGCGTGCCAATTCAGTGCGAGGATGTTTCGAAAATCCTTCTACAGCTACAGTTATTGTTAATGATCATTAAATACATGTGTCATGAGTCATGATAGGCTTCAATGCCAAGAGCAGGCCGACATTTGCAGAGAGAGGAGAGAGGGGAGGGAGAGAGGGGTCTTGCCAGAGAAAAACCAAACAAAAAGCTCATGTCTGGGCATGCCCTGCAACACACATATTTTTATTAATTGATTTAAAAAGCTTATCTTTTGGCATATGACAGTAATATAATGTCTGGGTGTTGGCTTCATAGCATTGAACACTTATAAGTAAACCATTTACATGTTTTATGTTTTATATACAATTACGCGCTATGTTTTTTTAAAGATACTGTCAACTGTTAAGAACTGCTCTCATTTTGACGCATAGACCTATGTGTAAGTTGGGTAGTTTGCATATTTATTTTAAAAATAACAAAGCGACGCATGCAATGAGCCGACAAAGCTTTTTTGATTGACAATGCGCTATTTGACACACAAAGAAAAGCCACATGGGGTTATAATAACCGCATGACCTCATTTATTTACATGCGCTTGTAATAAACATGCGCGCGCTCAGGAAGAAATCCACTATTTATTACACAGTAGCCATAAACAACAAAGCTCCTCATGAGGAAGTCGGAATATAAACGCATTTCTTTTCTTATCAAAAAAGACTGCGTTTTGATGTAGGGTGACAACAAAGGAGGGGAGTATAGGCTATTTCTTTCAGGGACTGGGGAAGCGCTTCTGTGACCTCCCATTCCACGGCGCCTGTCCAATCGGTTCCGGCTATGCAAATTCACCAAGCAGCGCCGCACCGACCCTGCCCTGGTGGGTGACGTCATTCGCACATATCCCCCAGTAGTGCTGTCTGGCTCTGCAGCAAGTCAGACAGAAACAGAAAAGAGCTGAGTGTGTGAGTCCAGTTGGGAGGGGCTCTGTGAAGGAATATTACCACCGCCGGCGTTCCAGCAAAGCCAACCTACAACTCTGGAATAGGCATTTCTGTGCCCTTCTCAAGGCACATTTCAGGAGTCTGGCTCATCAACAACAAAATAGGTCCCTTTCTGGTAGGGCGGATTGCTTGCACTGATTTTGTAACTGCGAGAGGAGAAAGAGAAATAAAAATAAAAAAGCGCACTGATTTGCACCATTGGCTTGAAACCGGTCGGGTGCCCCATTTTCCCATCATCACTCCTTTTCCTACCCAGCTTCCGTGTTTTCCCTCTTTGTCTGCGCTCACTGCTCCAGACTGCAAAAACGCAAAGATGCCTAGCTCACTGTTCGCCGAGATGGAGAGGAATGGGAGCAACCAGGAGAACGCCCTGGACGACCAGAGAGCCCTGCAGTTAGCTCTGGACCAGCTCTCCTTGCTCGGCTTGGACAACGACGAGAACGGGCTATATGACAACGAGTCTAGCCGGAAAAAGAGTGTCAATATGACCGAATGTGTCCCTGTGCCTAGTTCGGAGCATGTAGCTGAAATCGTCGGCAGACAAGGTGAGTAGGTTACTGTATTTGCTTTTCATTTTCGCTGTTTCTTTGTTAGGATACAATCTTGCAGCTATAGCCAGCAGCTGGCCAGAGTCAATGTTACACTGACTGACTGTAGGTTAGTATAGTCTGGGCGTTAGTTTGCTGTTACACATACATGCAGAATATGGGTTTCCACTGCAAGATGTCAGTTGTTATCCTCGGCAAAACAAAGGCAAGTGAAGGAATAGTTTGGCTGCTACCGTAGGGCTCATACATATAGACAGGCAGCGCTCTGACAGGAACTGTTATATTACCACAAGGGATTCACTCCCTTTGTCATGTTATAACACTCTTGTCCCAGATAGGCTTCTGCCTCAGCCCACGACGCCAGGGATTTTTCATTCCTCGGCTGCTTTCCTCTACAGTTTCCCCATTTTCTTTCAATTGTAAAATAGTTACACCTGGAGGCGGTTGGAATAGAACTTTATGCATTTATGCCCGGAAATTGAATCAACCAAGTAGAATTATCCGTGTTCGTATAATCCCAAAATACATTTTAATTAAATAAAATGTATCTTGACAGTTAGTGGATGTTTCCTTTGCATTTCTCCTATCATATGTTGCTGTGCTAAGGGGAAATCATGGATTCTGCACGCATCCCCCCACCCCTTTACTTGTGCTATTTTTGACCTCATCTGGCATATGGACATGATAGTCGTAGAGCATGTGGTTTGAATTTATCCCGGATAAGATAGGGTGAATTGTTTTTCTAGCCTTTCTGAAATAGCTGAGAATAAAAAACCCAAATCACACATCCCAGCTGTTTCAAGCAGCACATAGACCACATTTCCACCCCAGTCACATGATGTTTTTTGTCCCTCAACATTTTGACATGCACTTACTGTCACCTTTTCCTGTGTAACCACAGGATGCAAAATCAAAGCGCTACGAGCCAAGACCAACACCTACATCAAGACACCCGTGCGTGGCGAGGAGCCGGTGTTCGTGGTGACCGGGAGGAGGGAGGACGTCGCTATGGCCAGGAGAGAGATCATCTCTGCGGCTGAGCACTTCTCCATGATCCGGGCCTCCCGGAACAAGAACACAAGCATCAACGGAACGACGGGAGGTGGTACCCCGGCCCCTGGACCCCCCAACCTACCGGGCCAGACCACCATCCAAGTCCGGGTTCCTTACAGGGTGGTTGGGCTGGTCGTGGGTCCCAAGGGGGCCACCATCAAGCGCATCCAGCAGACAACCCACACCTACATCGTGACTCCCAGCAGGGACAAGGAGCCTGTGTTCGAGGTGACGGGCATGCCTGAGAACGTGGACCGTGCTCGGGAGGAGATCGAGGCCCACATCACCATGCGGACTGGTGGCCTCATTGAGCTCCAGGACGAGAACGACTTCCATGCCAATGGCACGGACGTCGGGTTTGACATCCATGGCCACCCCACCCTATGGTCCAAGCCCAGTAACCCGCAGAGCGCTGCCTCCACGTCGGGACGCAAACCTTTCTCCAACTACCGCAACGACTCATCATCCTCCCTGGGCAGCGCGTCCACAGACTCCTACTTCGGCACCAACAGCGGCTCGCGCATGGCGGACTACAGCCCCCCCTCCCCGGCGCTCAGCTACACCGCCAGCAACGGCAACAACAACAACAACCTGAACATCAACAGCAACGGGAATGGCTTTGTCTATGGCGGCGACATCATCTCGCCCGACTGCACTGACATGACCTTCAGCGACACCTCGCCTGGGTTCAACCCCACGCCGGCCCCGCCCGGCCTCCTCTGGTCCCAGTACGAGCGGGGGATGACTCCCTCCTCCTCATCCTCCAGCTCCCCTACCTCCACCTCCTCTGCCATCTACCCATCAGCCAATGCTTCCACGAACGCCAACGGGATGGCGACGAGCCAGAGTAGGATGAACGGCGGCTGTACCCCCCAGCCCCGCTTGTCCCCACCCCTCCAAAACAACCACGCCAGTGGACCCACCGATCACCCCCTGGCCCGGAGAGTCCGCAGCGACCCAGGAGGAGGCCCCCGGTGCTTCCACGGGTACCCCAGCTCCAACGGCATGGCCTCTCTGCCCGGGCCCCACCTCCCCGGGGTGCCCTGCGACTCCTCAGCCTCCTCTTCATCCTCTTCCTCCTCCACCAGCCGAAAGGGCAGCCGCGACTGCTCCTTGTGCTTTGAGAGCGAAGTAATTGCAGCTCTGGTGCCCTGTGGCCACAACCTCTTCTGTATGGAGTGTGCCAACCGCATCTGCCAGAGGAGTGAGCCCAAATGCCCCGTGTGCCACACAGGGGTCACTCAGGCCATACGTATATTTTCATAAGACGTTGTCTCTATGACTCACTGACTATGATGTTATTACCAAGATGAACATTGATTACCAAGATGACCAAGTCTTTCTTGACTGACAATATTACCACGATGACTGGGTCTTGACTACGATAGCAACAACCACAACTAAAACAAGACTCTTGTTCTGTTTGAAAGGATCCTATACCGTATTGTATGGGGATATATGTTTGTGTATATACATATGTATGTATAGGCTTATGTATAAGCTGCAGTATCCAAAAAAGGGATAGACAACCCTCATCAGGGCTCTGTCGGAATAGTTTATAACATACTGTAGCTTGAGGGAGAAAGATATTTTCAACATCTACAAATGCATGTTTAAAATACTCCAGCATAGTAATCAGTAGTCATAGTAATGAATTGTACACAACATTTATGAAGTTAGGAGAAAGGCAGAAAGGTCTTGGACTGAGGTACTTAAGAGTTGTTTGGTCAGACTGTTAGCAGAGAAAAGCCTTCCAGTTTCACTGATCGAATGTAAGAGGGAGACAAGTTTGTCAGGACATCGACTTCTTAAGTTCTTGTAAGGTGAAGATACTGCAGTTTAAGGTCAGCCAACCATGTGAGGGAGTACAACAACATATCCTGCTTATATATGTATAGAATGGGAAAATATTCCACGTCGATGAAAAAGTTGTAATATTAATTACGTTAATACAGATTGAAGTATGTTATTCTTTTTTGACTTGAAAGATTATATTTCGTATTGCAAAGATGTTTACAAATATTTTTTATTTAAGTTCAGTGAACTTTTTTTGTAGCTGGGTTCAAATATTGTTTATTTTTTAGTATGACCTTATGGCAATGATCACTGTATTATTTTAGTATCACACAGACTGTGGGTGGAAATACAAGAGCCACAAGGATGTGTATTTACATTTGACAGTATTCTGTTGGGATGGAGTTTTTATAGGTTCAGCAAAAAATGTCTTTTAAATCGCTTCACCCAGCATATTTTCTATTCAGTAATATAAAGCATATTTTATTCTATATTATTACGAAATGTTGAAATGTATAAAACTTAGTAAGTCAAACAAAAAAGAACAAAAAAATGTTTATGCTTTCTAAAAATTTGTATGAATTAGATTCCAGTGGGACTTACAGACTTCTGTTGCACCACTATAGTTTTAATATTTCTATTTTAATACATTTGTTTACCACTTGTTTATGTATATGTAGGTGCTGTTACTTGAGTGTAAATGTACTTTATTGAGCAAAGTTTAAGAACAAAGTATATTTTATTTTATGATAAAGGGCCTTTAACCTCGCGTCAAATACTAATGTTATATTTGCAGAGACAAGATTTGAAAATGTATCGAGAGTTTTATTTTTCTGACAGTTCTACATGGTAAAGTAAAACTTAAGTAACGGTGCTACTTTGTTTAGAAAAATTATTTCTATATAAGTCCAATAAAAAAAGGGTACATTCATGAGTTGTCTGCTTCATGTCTTGTTTATATCATGGATTACTTGTCATTTAGATCTATGTTAATGTACTACTGTTCTGATGGTTCAGTTTGTTGGAGCATGGGGCTGGCAACACCAGCCGTATTCAGGAAGGTGAAATGTTTAGAGCATTGCAGACAGAAAAGTTACAAATAGAGCTGATTTAATTTACTTTATTATCTCACCGTGGGTTAAAATTCATTTGATCATTTGCTTAATAAGGAGGCAGGACATAACACACAGTACAAACATAGTGAAATACTGATCCATAATAACAGTGAACCTGATTGCAAACCCTCTACCTTACAGATATCTATCTGAACGTTCTATAACACTACAGTACATCCTCCTGAACAGGCCCCAGTGTTCAATCAATGTCTGCATGGGTCTCACACTGAACACACACACAGATACCTTAAGTCACTTTGCGTAAAGGCATTTGCTATGCTAATGACCATATTGTTTAGCTGAAACAGACTGTACAAAGCTACACTGAGAAAGGGAAGGGTCCTCCACACTGTTTCAGTTGAATGGTTTTCTGCACATTTGACCCCTCTCTCTTCCCTAATGAAGTCAGCCAGAGTGTTGGAGGGACCAACATTATTAGCTTTGGCCTAATTATTTCTCTTGAAGGCAGAGTGAAAGAGAGAGAGGAGGCATAAAGAGAGCAGGCAGAGAGAGCAAGAAGAGGGAGAGAGGAGGAAGACAGGAGAGAGAGGGCTGAGTGCGCTGCTCTGTAGCTAATTAGAAATCTTACTGTACTGTATGTGACCTATTCTGGTACAAATTAAGTTGCTAATAGATCACCATCTATGGCCCCTTCTAGGTCTCCTTTGTCAAACACGTCAGTCTTTAAGCTAATTTTAGTTTGTGAAGTATTTTCTTTGATTATAGAAAACATGTTTGTACCCATCATTGAGTATAAGGGTGTATAACATAGGAGTATGTTTTGTATAGGTAAACCTGTATAACATAAGAGTATGTTCATATAGGTAGACCAGTATAACATAAGAGTATGTTCGTATAGGTAGACCAGTATAACATAATAGTATGTTTTGTATAGGTAGACCAGTATAACATAATAGTATGTTTTGTATAGGTAGACCAGTATAACATAAGAGTATGTTCATATAGGTAGACCAGTATAACATAAGAGTATGTTTTGTATAGGTAGACCAGTATAATATATGAGTATGTTTTGTATAGGCAGACCAGTATAACATAAGAGTATGTTTGTATAGGTAGACCAGTATAACATAAGAGTATGTTTCATATAGGTAAACCAGTTTAACATAAGAGTATGTTTTGTACAGGCAGACCTGTGCTGTTGTTGACAATTCATTCAACAAGGCAAAGTGACTGGTGTGAGACTGCATGACATGAGAAAACTAGTATGAGACTGTTGAAAGGGCAAGAGAAGAAGTGAGACAGTGACACAGTACTTCTGTAGCAGTTTGCCCTCCCTCTTCATCCTTTTCCTGGTCCCGTATCATGTGTTCAGCTCCGGAGTGAAGTTTACGCCTAGACGCTGATCTTGGATCGCTTCTCTTCCTCCAATCCTAACCTTTACCAGTAATGGGAGAAATGCATAAGTGACCCAAAATTAGCGTTCAGGGGCAACTTCACCGAACTTCACCCTACAACCATGTGCTCATGTTGGAAAGACTGAAGTTGGAACACATGCTCGGCTGCTAGATACTACCACATCTAAGTGGAGCTAGCGAGAGAAACAGGGCTCTAATGATAAGTTTAAAATGGAAACATCCAAGCCCGGCCCGGCAGAAATTGGCCACGTAAACCATTCTATTAGGTAACAATTCCAAGCTCTGTCGAGAAAAGAGCTGACAAGTGTTTTATTCTCGAATGCAGAACACATGGGCAGGCACAGAGCAGTGCACAGACACAGTCGCTCTGGACGTTGACACGGTGGGGTTCTAACTGAACAAAAAGGTTCTGTCCCAAATGGCACCCTATTCCCTTTATAGCGCACTACTTTTGACCCGGGAACATAAGGCTCTGGTCAAAACTAGTACAGATATAGTCAATAGGGTGCCCGAAAAGACAGACAGGAGAGATTTGGATAAAGGAAAGTAAACATATGAACACTAATAAAGACAGTGGACATTCATGTTTTTCTTTCTTTCTTCACAAATGTATGTTTTAGAATAAGAACATATTCTCTTGACCTGAAACAATTTAGTAAAAATGTGAGCATGCCGCCACTTACTGCTGTAGCTTCTGCGGTGACTCGGCAGGAGAAGCAGGTCATTCATTACACTATCTATTTTTAAAATGCAGCTTAGAGGCCCTCTGACTGACCTGTCTGTGTTCCTGCCTCTGTTAGCAGGAGAAAGGCTCCAGAACTTGTCTAGTAGCCCTGACCTAAATGTAACTGGGTATTTAATGGACTTCCCTCTGACACACACACACACATGTTTTTTTTTTACTATCATTGTGGGGACCAAACAATTAATTCACATTCAAAATCTTATTTTCCCTAACCCCTAACCTTAACCCTAAACCCTAACTCCTAAACCTAAACCTTACCCAAACCCTAATTCTAACCCTAAAACTAACCCCCAAGTCTAAAATAGCTTTTTCCCTTGTGGGGACTGGCAAAATGTCCCCATTGTCTGAATTTTACTTATTTCACTTCTGGTCTTCACAAGGATAGTAAAACCAAAAGCACACAGACAATCTACATTTCTTACAGACATAGTCAAGAAGAAGACAAAAAGGAGGCCAGTTCGATTACCTGCCGCTACGGGGACTACCTTCCACTGACCTTACACACACACACACACACACACACACACACACACACACACACACACACACACACACACACACACACACACACACACACACACACACACACACACACACACACACACACACACACACACACACACACACACACACACACACACACACACACACACCCCTTTCTTTCCTGGCCCCTCTCTCTCTCTCCACCCCTTCTATCCCTCCCCCTGACTGAACAAGTCATCAAGAACAGGCTGTGTGTGTTTTTCCCTGGTAGAGAAAAAGAGTGAAAGACAGAAAGAGGGAGAGGCATGGCTAATACTTCCAACCATAGGTAATACTGTGTTCTCATTCTATTACAATGTGTCCAACAACTATAGACTACAGACCAGGAGTTGAATTCACCCCCTGAATGGACAAACCTGCTGTGAACAGTGCTTCAGGGTGAAGTTTCTAGGGTCAGCTTCCCCTCCCCAATCCCAACCTTAACCATTATTGGGGATAATGCAAAACTGACCCAAGATCAGCGTCTTGAGGCTAAGGCAACCTCAACCTACACCATAGTATAAACTTTAAGGTGGACCAATGACACCACTCTGCCATGTCAACGAGTTCCCTGGCTGGAAGTCTTCTAGAGTTCACAGGTCCATTAAGATAACGTGTGATGGATGTTTCAGAGACAGCTGATAGTTAGTCAATCAGACAAAACACAGTCTGATTATAGTCTGACATGAATAATCGTACTGTGCCCCTTGACATACGCACGTACACAAAAAACCTATCATACCAAAACATGTGTTATAATGACATAATAATAGGTTGAAGACTGTGCCTTGGGGTTTCTTCATTGTATGAATCAAAGCAGTGAAATCACTATGCAGAGCATTGCCACTGAACAAGCCACAACTTATGTTTCCCTGTAAAACGCTGAGCCACATAGTGGGAAAACAGTTTAGTCATAAAAGAATGAACAGAGACCATCCGTGGGCATACATCATGTGCATCAGCGCAAAACATTTTTTGAGGGGAGTGATACGCATATGAACTGTTGAAAATTCTGTACTTTTTCAGTAAGTGTAGGGATGGATGTATAAGAAAGATCAATGAATACTTTGAACATTTGTAAAAAATAAATAAAAAAATAAACATGAATATAGCTTGATTAGAAAAGTTTTCAACCCCCCTGAGTCAATACATGTTAGAATCACCCTTAGCAGCTATTACAGCTGTGAACCTTTCTGGGTAAGTTTCTAATAGCTTTGCACACCTGGATTGTACAATATTTGCACATTATTAAAAAAAATTATTCCAGCTCTGTCCGGAAGGTTGTTGATCATTGCTAGACAGCCATTTTCATGTCTTGCCATAGATTTTCATGCCAATTTAAGTAAAAACTGTAACTAGGCCACTCAGGAACATGCAATGTCGTCTTGGTAAGCAACTCCACTGTATATTTAGCCTTGTGTTTTAGGTTATTGTCCCGCTGAAAGGTGAACGTGTCTCCTAGTGTCTGTTGGAATGCAAATTAACCAGGATTTCCTCTAGGATTTTGCTTAGTGTTTAGCTCTATTCTGTTTCTTTTCACCCTAATTCTTGGCGATGACAAGCACACCCATAACATGATGCAGCCACCACCATGCTGTAAAATATGAAGAATGGTACTCAGTGATGTTTTGTTTTGGATTTGCCCCAAACATAACGCTTTGTATTCAGGACATAAAGTTTTACTTTAGTGCCTTATTGCAAACAGGATGCTTGTTTTGGAATATTTATATTCTCTGCAGCAGGGTTCCCAAACTGGCGGCCCGAATTTGGCCCGAGGGTGGTTTAATTTGGCATCCCATGTTTTCTGCTAAGTTTTTTTTAATGTATTATTGTATTTTTCTTGTTGGATATAAAGACTGTAAAAACACAAGGAAATCAGCTCCAAGTGATTTCTACTTGGGAAATCTGTTCCCAAGTCGAAATCAGCCGCGGGCCAAATTGACCGCAATTCAGCCGGCCCATCAGGCTTCTCCGCTGCAGCGGGATGGATCGTCAGGCTTTCACGCCTCAGCCGGATCGTCAGGCTCCCACGCCTCAACCGGTGGGACCGTGTGGCGCCCCTGGGGGGGGGGGGGGGGGGGGGTACTGTCACGCCTGCTCCCACTCCCCCTCCCTGGTGCTCCTGGGCGCCAGGCTACCCTTCTTTACACGCACCTGTCACCATCACTACACTCAGCAACGCTCATTGGACTCACCTGGACTCCTTCACGTTGTTTATTACCCCCTGTATATCTGTCTGTTCCTCGGTAGTGTTCCCTGTGTCTGAATTAATTGTTGTTATGTGTTCCTTTCCAGACGCTGTTCCTGTTCTGTTTCGTCTCCGTCAGTTATTAAACCTTCACTCCTTGTACCTGCTTTTCATCTCCTGCGTCAATCCTTACAGAATGAGGACACCATTACAAGAAGCATCAGGGAGTTTTTTGAGGTTTTGTTTTGTTGGTGACGTCGGACACGGGGGCCGCCGCCTATGGAACCGGGGGTGCCTAAGCTGGCTCGTCGGGCTGTCATGCCCTAGCTGGCTCGAGGGGTTTCCTTGCCCCGGGTTGGCTTGGCAGGTTCCCATCCAACGTCATGCTATAGCCTGCTTGTCGGACTCCTATGCCTCAGCCGGCTCATGAGTTTTTTGTTTTGTTCGTGACGTTGGGCTTGGAATCCGCTGCTGATGGAACCGAGGGTGCCTAAGCTGGCTCATTGGGCTGTCACGCCCTAGCTGGCTCGAAAGGTTTCCTTGCCTCGGTTGACTCGGCAGGTTCCCATATCACGTCATGCTTCAGCCGGCCCATCGGGCTTCTCCGCTGCAGCGGGATGGATCGTCAGGCTTTCACGCCTCAGCCGGATCGTCAGACTCCCACGCCTCAACCGGTGGGACCGTGTGGCGCCCCTGGGGGGGGGGGGGGGGGGGGGGTACTGTCACGCCTGCTCCCACTCCCCCTCCCTGGTGCTCCTGGGCGCCAGGCTACCCTTCTTTACACGCACCTGTCACCATCACTACACTCAGCAACGCTCATTGGACTCACCTGGACTCCTTCACGTTGTTTATTACCCCCTGTATATCTGTCTGTTCCTCGGTAGTGTTCCCTGTGTCTGAATTAATTGTTGTTATGTGTTCCTTTCCAGACGCTGTTCCTGTTCTGTTTCGTCTCCGTCAGTTATTAAACCTTCACTCCTTGTACCTGCTTTTCATCTCCTGCGTCAATCCTTACAGAATGAGGACACCATTACAAGAAGCATCAGGGAGTTTTTTGAGGTTTTGTTTTGTTGGTGACGTCGGACACGGGGGCCGCCGCCTATGGAACCGGGGGTGCCTAAGCTGGCTCGTCGGGCTGTCATGCCCTAGCTGGCTCGAGGGGTTTCCTTGCCCCGGGTTGGCTTGGCAGGTTCCCATCCAACGTCATGCTATAGCCTGCTTGTCGGACTCCTATGCCTCAGCCGGCTCATGAGTTTTTTGTTTTGTTCGTGACGTTGGGCTTGGAATCCGCTGCTGATGGAACCGAGGGTGCCTAAGCTGGCTCATTGGGCTGTCACGCCCTAGCTGGCTCGAAAGGTTTCCTTGCCTCGGTTGACTCGGCAGGTTCCCATATCACGTCATGCTTCAGCCGGCCCATCGGGCTTCTCCGCTGCAGCGGGATGGATCGTCAGGCTTTCACGCCTCAGCCGGATCGTCAGACTCCCACGCCTCAACCGGTGGGACCGTGTGGCGCCCCTAGGGGGGTGGGTACTGTCACGCCTGCTCCCACTCCCCCTCCCTGGTGCTCCAGGGCGCCAGGCTACCCTTCTTTACACGCACCTGTCACCATCATTACGCGCAGCAGCACTTATTGGATTCACCTGGACTCCTTCACATTGTTGATTACCTCCTGTATATCTGTCTGTTCCTCGGTAGTGTTCCCTGTGTCCACATTAATTGTTGTTATGTGTTCCTGTCCAGACGCTGTTCCTGTTCTGTTTCATGTCCGTCAGTTATTAAATCTTCACTCCCTGTACCTGCTTCTCATCTTCTGCGTTGATCCTTACAGAATGAAAAAGAAGGAGGTTACTGTCACACCTGCTCCCGCTTTGCTCACCCAGGACACTCCGGCCACCATCAGTACGCACACCTGCCTTTCCCCGTCACGCGCATCAGTGTATTATTGGTTTCACCTGGAGTCAATCACCTGTTCATTACCTCCCCTATATTTGTCAGTTCCCCATCTCTGTTCCCCGCTGCTGCATTGATTGTCGAATGTCGTTGTGTTGCCCGTGTGCTGACGCTGTGCCTGTCTTGTTTCATGTCTGTTCCATGTTAAATGTTGATTCCCCGTACCTGCTTCTGTCTCTAGCATCGGACCTTACAGAATGCAGCAGTCACCAAACGAAGCATCGGGAGTGCTGGCTTTCCGAGTGGTGGTGACGTCGGGTCCAGGGGCCGCCACCGATGGAACCGGGGTGCCTAAGTCAGCTCGTTAGCTGTCATGCCCTAGCTGGCTCGAGAGGTTTCTTGCCCCGGTTGGCTTGGAAGGCGCTCATCCCACATCAGGCCTCAGCCGGATCGTCATGTTTTTACGCCTGGCCGTCTCGTCAGGCTGCTATGCCTCAGCCAGATCATCAGGTTCCTATGCCTCAGCTGACTCGCCAGGCTCTCATGCCTCTGCCGGTTCGTCGGGATTTCACGCCCAGCCGGCTTGTCCAGCGCCCGTGCCTCGGCTGGCCCGTCAGGCTCACCCAGGTGCGACGCCGGGTGGTGCCCCTGGGGGGGGGGGGGGGGGGGGTACTGTCACGCCTGCTCCCGCTACCTGGCGCCAAGGCTCCCCAGCATTACGCACTCCAGCCACCATCAGTATGCACACCTGCCTTTCCCCTTCATGCGCATCAGCGTATTATTGGACTCACCTGGACTCAATCACCTGTTCATTACCTCCCTATATTTGTCAGTTCCTCATCTCTGTTCCCCGCTGCTGCATTGATTGTCGAATATTGTTGTGTTGCCCGTGTGCCGACGTTGTGCCGGTCTTGTTTCATGTCTGTTCCTTATTAAATGTTGACTCCCCGTGCCTGCTTCTCATCTCCATCGTCGGTCCTTACACCTTATTTTCACTCTGTCAATTAGGTTAGCATTGTGTAGTAACTACAAATCAAATTTCAAATCAAATCAAATTTATTTTTATATAGCCCTTCGTACATCAGCTGATATTCTCAAAGTGCTGTACAGAAACCCAGCCTAAAACCCCAAACAGCAAGCAAAGCATGTGAAAGAAGCACGGTGGCTAGGAAAAACTCCCTAGGAAAAACTCCCTAGAAAGGCCGAAAACCTAGGAAGAAACCTAGAGAGGAACCAGGCTATGAGGGGTGGCCAGTCCTCTTCTGGCTGTGCAGGGTGGATATTATAACAGAACATGGTCAAGATGTTAAAATGTTAAAATGTTCATAAATGACCAGCATGGTCAAATAATAATAATCATAGTAGTTGTCGAGGGTGCAACAAGCACGTCCGGTGAACAGGTCAGGGTTCCATAGCCGCAGGCAGAACAGTTGAAACTGGAGCAGCAGCACGGCCAGGTGGACTGGGGACAGCAAGGAGTCATCATACCAGGTAGTCCTGAGGCATGGTCCTAGGGCTCAGGTCCTCTGAGAGAAAGACAGAAAGAGAGAAAGAGAGAATTAGAGAGAGCATATTTAAATACACACAGGACACCGGATAAGACAAGAGAAATACTCCAGATGTAACAGACTGACCCTAGCCCCTCGACACATAAACTACTGCAGCATAAATACTGGAGGCTGAGACAGGAGGGATCAGAAGACACTGTGGCCCCATCCGATGATACCCCCGGACAGGGCCAAACAGGCAGGATATAACCCCACCCACTTTGCCAAAGCACAGCCCCCACACCACTAGAGGGATGTCTCCAACCACCAACTTACCGTCCTAAGACAAGGCCGAGTATAGCCCACAACGATCTCCGCCATGGCACAACCCAAGGGGGGGGCGCCAACCCAGACAGGAAGACCACGTCAGTGACTCAACCCACTCAAGTGACGCACCCCTCCCATGGACGGCATGGAAGAACACCAGTAGGCCAGTGACTCAGCCCCTGTAAAAGGGTTAGAGGCAGAGAATCCCAGTGGAAAGAGGGGAACCGGCAAGGCAGAGACAGCAAGGGCAGTTCGTTGCTCCAGCCTTTCTGTTCACCTTCACACTCCTGGGCCAGACTATACTTAATCATAGGACCTACTGAAGAGATAAGTCTTCAGTAAAGACTTAAAGGTTGAGACTGAGTCTGCGTCTCTCACATTGGTAGGCAGACCATTCCATAAAAATGGAGCTCTATAGGAGAAAGCCCTACCTCCAGCCGTTTGCTTAGAAATTCTAGGGACAATTAGGAGGCCTGCGTCTTGTGACCGTAGCGTACGTGTAGGTATGTACGGCAGGACCAAATCGGAAAGATAGGTAGGAGCAAGCCCATGTAATGCTTTGTAGGTTAGCAGTAAAACCTTGATATCAGCCCTTGCCTTAACAGGAAGCCAGTGTAGGGAGGCTAGCAGTGGAGTAATAGGATCAAATTTTTTGGTTCTAGTTAGGATTCTAGCAGCCGTATTTAGCACTAACTGAAGTTTATTTAGTGCTTTATCCGGGTAGCCGGAAAGTAGAGCATTGCAGTAGTCCAGCCTAGAAGTAACAAAAGCATGGATTAATTTTTCTGCGTCATTTTTGGACAGAAAATTTCTGATTTTTGCAATGTTACGTAGATGGAAAAAAGCTGTCCTTGAAACAGTCTTGATATGTTCTTCAAAAGAGAGATCAGGGTCCAGAGTAACGCCGAGGTCCTTCACAGTTTTATTTGAGACGACTGTACAACCATCCAGATTAATTGTCAGATTCAACAGAAGATCTCTTTGTTTCTTGGGACCTAGAACAAGCATCTCTGTTTTGTCCGAGTTTAAAAGTAGAAAGTTTGCAGCCATCCACTTCTTTATGTCTGAAACACAGGCTTCTAGCGAGGACAATTTTGGGGCTTCACCATGTTTCATTGAAATGTACAGCTGTGTGTCATCCGCATAGCAGTGAAATTTAACATTATGTTTTCGAATGACATCCCCAAGAGGTAAAATATATAGTGAAAACAATAGTGGTCCTAAAACGGAACCTTGAGGAACACCGAAATTTACAATTGATTTGTCAGAGGACAAACCATTCACAGAGACAAACTGATATCTTTCCGACAGATAAGATCTAAACCAGGCCAGAACTTGTCCATGTAGACCAATTTGGGTTTCCAATCTCTCCAAAAGAATGTGGTGATCGATGGTATCAAAAGCGATACTAAGATCTAGGAGCACGAGGACAGATGCAGAGCCTCGGTCTGACGTCATTAAAAGGTCATTTACCACCTTCACAAGTGCAGTCTCAGTGCTATGATGGGGTCTAAAACCAGACTGAAGCGTTTCGTATACATTGTTTGTCTTCAGGAAGGCAGTGAGTTGCTGTGCAACAGCTTTTTCAATTTTTTTTGAGAGGAATGGAAGATTCGATATAGGCCGATAGTTTTTTATAATTTCTGGATCAAGATTCGGCTTTTTCAAGAGAGGCTTTATTACTGCCACTTTTAGTGAGCTTGGTACACATCCGGTGGATAGAGAGCCGTTTATTATGTTCAACATAGGAGGGCCAAGCACAGGAAGCAGCTCTTTCAGTAGTTTAGTTGGAATAGGGTCTAGTATGCAGCTTGAGGGTTTGGAGGCCATGATTATTTTCATCATTGCGTCAAGAGATATAGTACTAAAACACTTTAGTATCTCCCTTGATCCTAGGTCCTGGCAGAGTTGTGTAGACTCAGGACAATGGAGCTTTGGAGGAATACCTAGATTTAAAGAGGAGTCTGTAATTTGCTTTCTAATGATCATGATCTTTTCCTCAAAGAAGTTCATAAATTTATTACTGCTGAAGTGAAAGCCATCCTCCATTTGCGAAGGCTGCTTTTTAGTTAGCTTTGCGACAGTATCAAAAAGAAATTTCGGATTGTTCTTATTTTCCTCAATTAAGTTGGAAAAATAGGATGATCGAGCAGCAGTAAGGGCTCTTCGATACTGCACGGTACTGTCTTTCCAAGCTAGTCGGAAGACTTCCAGTTTGGTGTGGCGCCATTTCCGTTCCAATTTTCTGGAAGCTTGCTTCAGAGCTCGTGTATTTTCTGTATACCAGGGAGCTAGTTTCTTATGACAGATGTTTTTAGTTTTTAGGGGTGCAACTGCATCTAGGGTATTGCGCAAGGTTAAATTGAGTTCCTCGGTTAGGTGGTTAACTGATTTTTGTCCTCTGACGTCCTTAGGTAGGCAGAGGCAGTCTGGAAGGGCATCAAGGAATCTTTGGGTTGTCTGAGAATTTATAGCACGACTTTTAATGCTCCTTGGTTGGGGTCTGAGCAGATTATTTGTTGCAATTGCAAACGTAATAAAATGGTGGTCCGATAGTCCAGGATTATGAGGAAAAACATTTAGATCCACAACATTTATTCCATGGGACAAAACTAGGTCCAGAGTATGACTGTGGCAGTGAGTAGGTCCAGAGACATGTTGGACAAAACCCACTGAGTCGATGATGGCGCCAAAAACCTTTTGGAGTGGGTCTGTGGACTTTTCCATGTGAATGTTAAAGTCACCAAAAATTAGAATATTATCTGCTATGACTACAAGATCCGATAGGAATTCAGGGAACTCAGTGAGGAACACTGCATATGGCCCAGGAGGCCTGTAAACAGTATCTATAAAAAGTGATTGAGTAGGCTGCATAGATTTCATGACTAGAAGCTCAAAAGACGAAAACGTCATTGTTTTTTTTTTGTAAATTGAAATTTGCTATCGTAAATGTTAGCAACACCTCCGCCTTTGCCGGATGCACGGGGGGTATGGTCACTAGTGTAACCAGGGGGTGAGGCCTCATTTAACACAGTAAATTCATCAGGCTTAAGCCATGTTTCAGTCAGGCCAATCACATCAAGATTATTATCAGTGATTAGTTCATTGACTATAACTGCCTTGGAAGTGAGGGATCTAACATTAAGTAACCCAATTTTGAGATGTGAGGTATCACAATCTCTTTCAATAATGGCAGGAATGGAGGAGGTCTTTATACTAGTGAGATTGCTAAAGCGAACACCGCCATTTTTAATTTTGCCCAACCTAGATCGAGGCACAGACACTTTCTCAATAGGGAAAGCTGAGCTGACTACGCTGACTGTGCTAGTGGCAGACTCCACTAAGCTGGCAGGCTGGCTAACAGCCTGCTGCCTGGCCTGCACCCTATTTCATTGTGGAGCTAGAGGAGTTAGAGCCCTGTCTATGTTCGTAGATAAGATGAGAGCACCCCTCCAGCTAGGATGGAGTCCGTCACTCCTCAACAGGCCAGGCTTGGTCCTGTTTGTGGGTGAGTCCCAGAAAGAGGGCCAATTATCTACAAATTCTATCTTTTGGGAGGGGCAGAAAACAGTTTTCAACCAGCGATTGAGTTGTGAGACTCTGCTGTAGAGCTCATCACTCCCCCTAACTGGGAGGGGGCCAGAGACAATTAATCGATGCCGACACATCTTTCTAGCTGATTTACACGCTGAAGCTATGTTGCGCTTGGTGACCTCTGACTGTTTCATCCTAACATCGTTGGTGCCGACGTGGATAACAATATCTCTATCCTCTCTACACTCGCCAGTTTTAGCTTTAGCCAGCACCGTCTTTAGATTAGCCTTAACGTCGGTAGCCCTGCCCCCTGGTAAACAGTGTATGATCGCTGGATGATTCGTTTTAAGTCTAATACTGCGGGTAATGGAGTCGCCAATGACTAGGGTTTTCAATTTGTCAGAGCTAATGGTGGGAGCCGTCGGCGACTCAGACCCCACAACGGGAGGAGTAGAGACCAGAGAAGTCTCGGCCTTCGACTCCGACTCGCTTAATGGGGAGAACCGGTTGAAAGTTTCTGTCGGCTGAATAAGCGACACCGGTTGAGCATTCCTACAGCGTTTCCCTCCAGAAGCCATGAGAAAGATGTCCGGCTGCGGGGACCGTGCGAGGGGGTTTATACTAACGTTACTATCTGTACTTACTGGTGGCACAGACGCTGTTTCATCCTTTCCTACACTGAAATTACCCTTGCCTAACGATCGCGTCTGAAGCTGGGCTTGCAGCACAGCTATCCTTGCCGTAAGGCGATCGTTCTCCTGTATATTATAAGTACAACGACTGCAATTAGAAGGCATCATGTTAATGTTACTTAGCTTCGGCTGTTTGAAGTCCTGACGAACCATGTCCAGATAAAACCTCCGGGGTGAAAAAGTTGAATGAAAAAAGTTGAGTGAGGGAAAAAGTAAAAATATACGGTAATGAAAAAGTAAAAAACCGTCAGGTAGCAAAGTAAGATCGGCAACAAAATGCACAGCAGCGTAAACAAGTCTGCAAGTTGTGACCGGAAACAGGAAACAGGAATGGCCGAATGAATTGTGTGGTTGATTCATCCTCAGTTTTCTCCTATCACAGCCATTAAACTCTGTAACTGTTTTAAAGTAATCATTCCCTGAGGGGTTTCCTTCCTCACCGGCAACTGAGTTAGGAAGGACGCCTGTATCTTTGTAGTGACTGGGAGTGTTGATACACTATCCAAAGTGTAATTAATAACTTGACCATGCTAAAAGGGATATTCAATGTCTGCCAAAAGACCTAGGTGTCTGGTTAGACTGTAAACTCTCCTTCCTGACTCACATTAAGCATCTCCAATCCAAAATTAAATCTAGAATCGGCATCCTATTACGCAACAAAGCATCCTTTACTCATGCTGCCAAACATACCCTCGTAAAACTGACTATCCTACCGATCCTTGACTTTGGCGAAAATAGCCTCCAACACTCTACTCAGCAAATTGGATGTAGTCTATCACAGTGCCATCCATTTTGTCACCAAAGCCCCATATACTACCCGCCACTGCGACCTGTATGCTCTCGTTGGCTGGCCCTCACTTCATATTCGTCGCCAAACCCACTGGCTCCAGGTCATCTATAAGTCTTTGCTAGGTAAAGCCCCACCATATCTCAGCTCACTGGTCACCATAGCAGCACCCACCCGTAGGACGCGCTCCAGCAGGTATATTTCACTGGTCATCCCCAAAGCCAACAGTTCTCTGTTGCCAATGACTGGAACGAATTGCAAAAATCACTGAAGCTGGAGTCTTATATCTCCCTCACTAACTTTAAGCATCAGCTGTCAGAGCAGCTTACAGATCATTGCACCTGTACACAGCCCATCTGTAAATAGCCCACCCAACTACCTCATCCCCATATTGTTATTTATTTTTTTGCTCCTTTGCACCCCAGTATATCTACATACATTCATCTTCTGCACTATCACTCCAGTGTTTAATTGCCAAATTGTAATTATTTAGCCACTATGGCCTATTTATTGCCTTACCTCCCTAGTCTTACTTCATTTGCACACACTGTATATAGATTTTTCCATTGCGTTATTGACTTTACGTTTGTTTATCCCATGTGTTTTTGTTTATGTCGCACTGCTTTGCTTTATCTTGGCCAGGTTGCAGTTGTAAATGAGAACATGTTCTCAACTGGCCTACCTGGTTAAATAAAGGTGATAAAAATAAAGAAAATACGCCCTTCTTTGCGAGGCATTGGAAAACCTCCCTGGTCTTTGTGGTTGAATCTGTGTTTTAAATTCACTGCTCGACTGAGGGACCTTACATATAATTGTGTGTGTGGGGTACAGAGATGAGGTAGTCATTCAAAAATCATGTTTAACACTACTATCGCATACATAGTCCATGGAACTTATTATGTGACTTGTTAAACACATTTTTACTGCTGAACTTATTTAGGCTTGCCATAACAAAGAGGTTGAATTTTATTTATTTTATTTTTTATTTATTTCACCTTTATTTAACCAGGTAGGCAAGTTGAGAACAAGTTCTCATTTACAATTGCGACCTGGCCAAGATAAAGCAAAGCAGTTTGACAACATACAAAAACACAGAGTTACACATGGAGTAAAACAACATACAATCAATGATGCAGTAGAAAAAAATAAGACTATATACAATGTGAGCAAATTATGCGAGATAAGGGAGGTAAAGGCAAAAAAGGCCATGGTGGCAAAGTAAATAAAGTATAGCAAGTAAAACACTGGAATGGTAGATTTGTAGTTTGAAGAAAGTTCAAAGTTAAAATATAAATAATATGGTGCAAAGGAGCAAAATAAATAAATACAGTAGGGGAAGAGGTAGTAGTTTGGGCTAAATTATAGATGGGCTATGTACAGGTGCAGTGATCTGGGAGCTGCTCTGATAGCTGGTGCTTAAAGCTAGTGAGGGAGATAAGTGTTTCCAGTTTCAGAGATTTTTGTAGTTCGTTCCAGTCATTGGCAGCAGAGAACTGGAAGGAGAGACGACCAAAGGAGGAGTTGGCTTTAGGGGTGACCAGAGAGATATACCTGCTGGAGCACGTGCTACAGGTGGGTGCTGCTATGGTGACCAGTGAGCGGAGATAAGGGGGGACTTTACCTAGCAGGGTCTTGTAGATGACCTGGAGCCAATGTGTTTGGCGACGATTATGAAGCGAAGGCCAGCCAATGAGAGCGTACAGGTCGCAGTGGTGGGTAGTATATGGAATACATTTCAGCTTTTCATTTTTTATTAATTTGTAAAAATTCCGAAAAACTTAATTGCACTTTGACATTATGGGTATTGTGTGTAAGCCAGTAACCATTTTAAATTCAGGCTGTAACACAAAAAAATGTGGAAAGATTCAAGGGGTGTGAATACTTTCTGAAGGCACTGTATGAATCTATAGTTCATTTAAAAATAAAAAAATCGATGGACAAATCGCAGATTGCGCCTTTAATGAACAAAAAGTGGAGATACACTTAAGCTGCTTGATGCAGCCTACACACAGATCCAGCTGCCAATCAAGCCAGTGATACATGGTGGGTAAAGAGTGGCAATAATGACATTTGAGTGCATTAACACAGTGAATTGGCTCCATTAGAGAAACCCTCGTCCATGTCTCGAGAACACACTTACCTCCCCCGTCTGGCGGCTGGTGACACCTTGCCAGGAGCGATAGAGATAGAGTCGAGAGGAGTGAGAGAGAGAACAGCAAGAGAGAGGAGAGAGAGCAAGAGAGAGAGAGAGGAGAGAGAGTGAGAGAGAGAGGAGAGAGAAAGCGAGAGAGGGGAGACAGAGATGTGTTAGTGTGTACTGTACGAATCTGTACAGACTGGAATGTGTTAAATGAAGCATTAAAAAAGCATCATTCTTGTGCTTGTAAGAATACACATTTAGATTAATTTATTCAACAATACAATGTTAGCTGTGTGATGTCTCAAATGCTTTACATTTTTAACTAGGGTTATCTTACCTCATGCAGCTTACATTCTGTCTGGCATAATACAGCTCTTTTGGAGTCAGATATGCTGTGATCGTTGTGCTATCTGAAGGATAAAAATTCATTATGCGCACGCACGCACGCACACACACACACACACACACACACACACACACACACACACACACACACACACACACACACACACACACACACACACACACACACACACACACACACACACACACACACACACACACACACACACACACACACACACACACCACCCCCATACACAGAGATGTCTAAAAAGCCTGCTCATCTATAATACATACACCATGCTTTTGCTTTGAACAATAAACTCAGTACTCTCCCTCTCTGACATCTCCATTGAAAATGATTCTTATTCCAAGGCTTTCACTCAGGTGAGACAACACCACCCACTGCAGAGATTCAGATCAAATCTGCAGTGAGTGAAAGAAGGCCTCATAAAATCCCATCTACATCCTCTAAAACCAACAGCAAAACGACGGCCATTTTCTCAAATTTCTCTTTCAACATGGTTGAACACTCCACCGCAATTAATTGGCTTTGGCCTGTGGCTCAGGAGGGAAATACACTGGCAACACTTTCTTGGTTAAAAGCACCAGGCGTTGCTAAGACAAAGCTTTCAGTTCCTCCCACGCCACACAGCAGAGGCTCTATGGAGTCGATTGGCTCAGGTCGCTGATTAAGAGTGAATGGGAGTGACTGGGAGTTAATGGCTTATGAAGGTGAATTCAGAGACTTGTCATATTCTCTCCGGGATGCCGACTTGAAAAACAACTCCAGAGAGATTCTACAGGGAACCTTTTATATGTAATGTTCTGTCTTAAGCACATATGTCCAAGACAAGAGAAAAGGGAGAAGAGATGAGGGTGGAGGAGAGGAGGGGGTGAGGGGAAGAGGAGAGGAGGAGGGAGGAGAGGAGGAAGTGAGGGGAAGAGGAGTGGAGGGGGGAGGAGCAGATGGGAGAGGAGAAGAGAAGGACTGTGCTTATCACATAGTGACATCTACACAGCTACCACCAAGAGCTGCAGTGAATCAGGAGTAACGTTCCAAGAAGATAATGTTGTTGGAAGACAGAATTTTTCTCCCACTGAGCGCTAGGATTCTACTTAATTCCATCATTATTTT